>NW_004949123.1:5219024-5237236 GCF_000317375.1 Microtus ochrogaster | reverse complement strand
TTATTCTGTATGCTTTGTGGTTTGATTATTATATGGCGAGGGGATTTTTTTTTGATCCAGCCTATTCGGTGTTCTCTATGCTTCTTGAACCTTCATAGGTATATCTTTCTTTAGGTTGGGAAAGTTTTCTTGTCTAATTTTATTAAATATATTTTCTGGACTATTGAGCTGCACTTCTTCTCCTTCTTCTACTCCTATTATTCTTAGGTTTGGTGTTTTTTATTGTGTTCCAGATTTCCTGAATGTTTTATGATGCGAGTTTGTTGGACTTGCTGTTTTCTTTGATCAGTGTGTTCATTCTTTCTATGGTATCTTCAGAATCTGAGATTCTTTCTTCTAACTCTTGTATTCTGTTGGTTATGCTTGTTTCTGTAGACTCTGTTTGTTTACTTAAATTTTCCATGTCCAGCCGGCCCTCTATTTATGTTTTCTTCTTTGCTTCCATTTCAGTTTTCAAGTCTTGAACTGTTTCCATTATCTGTTTGATTGTTTTTCCTTGGTTTTCTAGGGTATCATTCACTGATTTATTCAATTATTCAAACTTTCTGTTATATTTCTCATCCATTTCTATAAGGGTGTTCTTTACATTCTGTTTAAGGGCATCAATCACTTTTATGAAGTCAATCTTTTCTACTTCTTCTTGATTAAGTTGTTCTTGTCCTCCTGTTCTGAGGTCCCTGGTTTCTGGTGGCTTCATGTTGCTTTTCAGATTGTTGGATGAATTCTTGCATTGGCGTCTGCCCAACTCTTCCTCCAAATGCTCCCCTATGGATCTTCTTTTACCGGATCAGGTCTCCTTGCCTACTGATGTACCTTCCCAGTAATGGCTCTCCCCAGTGATGGCTCTCCTGGTGCCGAGATCAGGTCTCCATGCTGGTTGGGCAGCTCATAAACAAAGTGCTCTCCTTCCTTGGTGCAGTCAGGCTATTGAGACAAAGGAACTCCCGCCCGTTTGGTTGCCCTGAGGATTTGGACCCAGCGCCCAGACAGGCTGAGCTGGGTGATGGTATGTGTCCAAAGAGGGTAGGGGGGCCGAAGTGGGGAGGGTTCTGGATGCAGGCTGGGTGGGATAGGAAGAAAGAGGCAGTATGCAGGGAGTAGAGGCCCTGCAGAGAGCCCAAGAAAGATAGGGGATTGAGGAACTTCTGAGTTCCCTGTCCCGGGCTGGGGCCGCGGGGTCAGAAACTCACCGGAATGTTGGCTCTCCTGGCGCTGAGCTGTTCGTTATTTATTTATTTATTTATTTATTTATTTATTTATTTATTTATTTATTTTTTGCATGGTCACCCACATGTCGATCATTTCAATTGTTTAAACCAAATATTAATTAGTGAATGTTTTGGTCAGACAGAGTCAAAAACCAATATCAGT
Source organism: Microtus ochrogaster (assembly GCF_000317375.1). Classification (NCBI taxonomy): domain Eukaryota; kingdom Metazoa; phylum Chordata; class Mammalia; order Rodentia; family Cricetidae; genus Microtus; species Microtus ochrogaster. The sequence continues at coordinate 5,235,865 of NW_004949123.1, read as the reverse complement.
TGCTTGAAGAATTTTTAGTTCATGGGCCTCCACTTAAATAGTCAAATCCCATGGAAAGAATTTTAGATTTGGGTGTAGTTAAACAAAATTAGCCAGTCTATTAAATAGAGATAAAAGATACCTCATGCTTCAGAATTAAGTGCAGGCTTGAGAGGAAAGAGAAACAAACAAAAAGAGGGAAAACTACTTAAGAAAAGTAAATTATCCCAGGTACCTCTGAAGACTGTTGTATCTAAGAGTTTTTCTTAAATGACAATGTATGTGAGTATTGTGTATTTTCAAACCATGTTATTTAAAGGATATAATTTACAAGCAGATTCAGTGAAACATTTGAAGTTGTTTACCTATTTCTTTTCTGCTGATTTGATATTATCAGTTTGAGATGTCTTTAGAAAACTGAATAATGTTTAGGTAGATAGGTAGAGCAATATTTAACTTTTTGATTCCCAACCACACTGTATATCCAGGCACATTTTTCTCGTTTTAGGACCCTTAATTTTCCTTATCTTTTTATGCTATCTTATAAATCTGTTTCATGATGCCCCTGTATCAAATTATGATCCATTCCATGATTTAATATACTGCAAATTTTGGTCTTCGGTGGTATCAGTAGAATAGGGTTTAATTGGAAGCTGTCAGCATAAAGTAGTCTCTTGTCATTTTTCAGTTTTCAGGGTCTCTTCATACCCTGTTCCTCTCCTACATCTTCTACCACTGCTTCTATTACTATATGCCTTCCTTCCTCTCTGATTCAAAACTGAGCCTGCCTGATAGTCAAGAATAGTTTTCCCATCTCTAGATTAGTTTCTTTTCATCTGTAATGTTCAATTTGCTTAAAGTCATTCTTGACAGTGCACAATCTCTTATGGCCTATGTCCAAATTTAAGTCCATACTTTGTCATTCTAGAGTTGAAATGTGTCTATCTCTGAAACTTATATCAATTACTGTGATAACAAACTCGTTGGAATAATTGTCATATGTGAAAATCATTACTTTTAGCTATTTCTATTGCTTCTGACCTGACTACAGCCATGGGTTGTTCTCTACCCAACAGAAAGTCCTCTTGTTAAAGCAATCTAATCACATCACTTCCTAATGGCTTCAAATCTTTGAAAAATATTAAAAATTATCATCTTGGATCATATTTACATTGTATCTCTGTTTACCTGCCAGTGCTTGATCCTTCATACATTTTGTAGAAACCATGTCTACCTATTTCCTGGGTAAAAATTTTACTTCTGTACCCATATTCTTGGAAAGATCTTTCTCTAGATTGTTCTAGAAGGCTGCAGCTTTTATTACCTTTAGATTTTGATTATTGTAGAAGGTAGATTTCCCAATATTCTCATAGTAGTCTTTTGCATAAATATTTTATACTTATTTATTTTTCATTTTGCACATTTAAAACCAGTTGGGACATTTTATTTTATTTTTTGATTAATATTTTCTGGATGTCTTCTCAAGACTTTTGTGGTAACATCCCTGTATCTCTATAGCTCTATAATGCTTGGCAAACTACAAACACTTCAAAACTGAATGGTTGAAGAAATGACATGATTAAGTCATATAGTGTTATAGAATGTGTTTGTTTATAGTATTTGTAAGAAACTGTGACTACAACATTCCAAACCAGTGCTATTATCTACTTGCTTTCACTGAATATATTAAATTACAAAACAACCTAGTGTAGCGGACACCTAGCCATCTATTTCTTATGTAACATGTCCAAAGGCTCATATGTTATTAGCTGTTATGACTAGACAATCCCAGTACACAGATGAAAAATTATATTAATGAAGAAGGTGGGAACTAAAGTAAGTGGTGGGAAAAGTGGAAAAAATTTATCAATGCAGAGATTTTGTATTAAAAGAAATATATGAAAAAATATGAGCTGATGTGAAGAAAAAATAAAACTGTCAAAATCACAGAAACATACTTGCTCATGTCTACGTGTGTGTGTGTGTGTGTGTGTGTGTGTGTGTATGTGTGTGTGTGAAAGAGAAAGAGAGAGGGGGCAGAGAAAATAAGAGATAGAGTAAAATCAAATTTATCCCAAAAATTGTTTTGCTTGAAACCTTGCTGTGGTGATATACAAATAAATAAAAATTAATAAATTAAGATGTAAAAGCTAGCCAATAAAAAGCTAGAGCAAATAGGTCAAATAGTAAAGTAACTAATATAGTTTCTGTGTGATTAGTTTTGGGCAGCTGGGAACAAACAAGTAGCCTTCTACAACAGGTTTCTCTCATAAAATAAATAAATAAATTGTAAGAACTCTTGTTAGCAAATCAAGAAACAGGAACATGACAATTATAGTAAACAAGGAAAACCAATTCATGGGGAATATAAGAATTAAGAAATTATGTAATCAGTTTAATTGATTTACTTGTTTTATTTTTTTCCCCTAAAGCTAGAAGATGAGACAGTGGTTTCTTGAGTTCAGCTGATAATTAGGGTGATGATTTTTGTTCCATAATTGGCTTTATTGAGTTGAAAAATAAACCTCATATTTGGAAGTGGTTTTGCAATGTAGAACATGTGTCTTAAGTTAAAGACCTAGTCTCTCAAGAAACCAGAAATTTACAATACATTTTTTTAATGTTTGCATTTCAGAAAGCTGAACTTCAGGGTTTTGAAAGGTTGATTTATCAACAAATATCTAGCTAGCTATCAAATGAATACATTATTTTAAAGTTTTTGTTACTGAAATAGTATGAGAGAAGCTCTCATACAATAGATCCCAACCAGTTTCCCCCTCTTGCCACTCCTTCCAGGTTTTCGGCAACTCAGCCCGTCCCCTGATCTACTGGGCCAAACAATGTCAAGTTAAACTCGAAGCCACCCAAGACAGGAAACAAGTGCCCTATACTGCCTGAATATCCAGGAACCTGAGATTGAATAGCCTAGAGTTCAAGGGTAGAATTAAACATTTCTAATTAAAAAATACAGAAAGAAAAGAAAAAATGATTTTTAATATATTTATAAGTCAGTGCCTTGTCCATTCATCATCAGAGAGTTCTCCTCAGGTGGCAGGTGGGAGCAGATGCATGACCCACAGTCAGAAATTATTCAGAGATGTCTAAATTGAAGGTCCCCATTGGGTCCATCTTCTTTGAGATTGGAGATTGCTTCCTGAGGACTGGAGTTATGGATGTGTACCTTCACAAAACCTTTACACACAACTGCTTGGCCTCAGTCCTAGAGTAAGAAGTACTTTGCAAGCTGAACGAGCTCTCTAACCCTTATATTTTCAACTTTGATACTTAATTAATTTTCTTGCCTAACTGCTCTTGCTGGAGTTTCCAATATTTCACTGAATAGAAATTAAAATTAAAAGTAGCTATTCTTACTGTGTTATTGACCTTCAGAGAAAGAAAATTAGTGATGGTTTTTCATGTTTGAATATGATTTTAGCAAGGTCTTTATACTTGATTTTTACTAGATTCTAGACATTTTTTATTCATATTTAAATTGTTGTTTTCATGACAAACAGATACTGAATCTTGTGTTTTTGTGACTTTTTCTTTTAGATAGCAATTGAAACATTTCTTAAGCTCATTTTGCTAAAGTATGACACTTACTGATTTTTGAATGTTGAGTCAATCTTTTGTTCTACAGTCAAATTTTGATAGCTTATAGTGTGTAGTCTTTTTAATATACTACTAAATTCAGCTTAGTGCTATTTTAGTGGTGAGTATTTAGTCCAGCAGGGACGTTGATTTATACATTTCTTTTCCTTGTAATTTTTTTTTTACTTTTTTCATCAGATTAATTCTTCATAGCATAAGCATGGAACTATTTCATCTCCCATCTATGGAAATGGTATCAATATCAAACCACTGTATATGATCATAACTGACTTAATATGATCATAACTGACTGGGCTTAATATTTTAAAAATTATCTGCTTTTTATATTAACTGTGACTAAAATTGAGTTATATAGAGGTATATGGCATTTTTACTTGAAGCTAATATACACTACTCTGTGCATTTTTTCAGGTTTAATGATTGTACATGACAATTGTGTGTGAAATAATATATACTATTGCTTTTCAATAACATTTTTCAGAGTGTAAAAGTTTCTTTTTGCATTATATATTTTGGTCATCTATAAACTAAAGAAAAAAATGAAATCATAGACCTTGAAAATAGAGATGTCATTTAAGACCAACGAAGAATATTAGGTTTATGAATAGTCAAATTATTTTATTAACAAGGCTGAAGAGAATTAATATTCCTTATCCAGTTTCACAATTCACTATTATACTAAAGAGCGTACCCCTGGAGATCTTTTCTGAGCTGAAATAATTTGACAAATCTGTGGTTAATTATCTTCATCTCTGAGTACACGAACAACAGCAAAAGAAAAAAAAACAATACAAATGGCCCATGAACTGTGTAAGCCTTTCACTTTACAAGTGGCCCAGTAGGACCATTATTTAGTATGCTTACTGCCAATGCCAGGCTCTTGGAAACTCCTCTGCATTCCATCCTTGCTTTCTGGGTTAATGGAGGGCTTACATGTTCAGAGCTGTCAATGAGCATCTTTCTCCCATCTCTGCATCACTTTCAAAAGAGGGTGAAAGAACAAAGAATGTAATCTTTTTCCATGTAATTTAAGAGTACTCAATTATTTGGGCACTCTGAGATCGTTATTTTATCATTTTGAAGAGCATGCAATTAATTGAAGGATGAAGTGATCTGAGTTAGGCAAACGGCACAGTTGTTTTAATTGCTTCCCTATGGTGAATCATACCAAGCTTTCAAGTTTTCAAAGAGCTTGTTTTGTTAAAGTCTGTTCCTCTCTCCCACTTTTAAATCTTGCTGATATAGTCATTTGCTAGCTCCCTCATTATAAACATACATTTCTTCTGATTTACTATTGAAGCTGCTCTGTTGAAAATTTCAGAATTCCTTTATTATCATTTCTGTTCCATGAAGACAGCAGAAATTTCTTTTTCTCAAGGCAATGTTGTATTCATTACTACTCTGTGACATGTTTTATTTCCTAAAAGTTTCATAAGCTTGTCAATGGTAGTATGAATGTTTTATATCATATTGAAGCTTTTATAATGTTCTTCTATAATGATTTATAATGTATTTTCAACAATATCAAATACATTAGAAAATTAAACTTATCATAATAATTGGAAGACATTTATGAACTGTGTACTTAACAGTAATAGTAAAAAGATTAAGTTATAATTATTCACTACAAGTCAAATGATCTAGACAAAAGCTCACTGTGTGTTTAATTTCTTTTTTAATTATGTCATTTGTTTGTTTTATTTTATTTTTTTCTAGAATTTTCTTAAATTATTTATTTATTGAAGATTTCTGTCTCTTCCCCTCCACCTCCTCCCATTTCCCTCCCCCTCCCCCAATCAAGACCCCCTCTCTCGTCAGCCCAAAGAGCAATCAGGGTTCCCTTCTCTGTGGGAAGTCCAAGGACCACCTTTAATTTCTTATAGTTGTCAACAGATGCATGAGGGATATTGCTTAGGGACTGTCTTGTACTATTTTTCTTATTTTCTGGTTCTGGGAATTTAACCCAGAGCATTTCTGCCACAGAGATACAGCCCAGTTCCGGTTCCTAATTTTTTCTTTCTGTTTTGGAATGGGTCTCATTTTGGTATCTACATTGGCCTTGAACTCACACTGCTGTCTCAGTTTCAAGAAGAACTGTAAGACTTTAGCACTCTATCTGTCTAACTTCTCTCTTTATTATAAACATGATAATTACAAATTATGAACACTTCAGGCAACCATCTTACAGCTTTGTCCTTTTGCTGAGAACTTCTTTGTGCCTTCTTCATCACTGTGAGCAACTGTACTGTTTACTTTAATACCTGTGCTCTGAATATATGTATATACTTGTCTTATCCGTGGTGTCTTCAAGTCAGTGGTCCTTGTATTCTTTAATTCAGGGTTCATCATTGAGTATGATATGTAAAATATTTGAAAGCTGCTCAACCAACATGCTTTGGCCAACATGATGGACAAATATATGAAGATATTTGATAGTCTGTGCTTCTGGAAAAACATTTTTTTGTCAGATGATGAGTCTAAATTTAAATTTCATCCAGACTATTCTTAGTTTGTCCAAGGTTTGAAAGACTTGAGAGAGTAACACAACATTTACCAAGTAGATCAGTGTTCTAGGAAGATGTGTTAAAAATGACAAATTCCTATTACTGTTGTGCATTAGAAGTAGCAGGTGGATAGAATAGAGCAAATAAAACTTAAGACTAATGTAGGGGAGTTGATTGGTACATAACATCTTATAAGCTATATTATTTGCCTGTTGCAATGAATAATGTTTAACAAGATTTCGTACAAAAAATATCATTTCCCCATAATTCTTGAGACAAGAACTTTTATGCTGTAAGTAGCAGCATGTCTTCTACCAAGAATGTATTATAAAATGTTTCACTGCCTCTCCTTAGCCTCTGGTGTCTGCTTGAAATTTTCCACATGTCTTAGTTAATTGTTTTATTTTTGTTATTGTTGTTATTTTTATTTTCTTAGATAACGTATCTGTGTAACAATTCTGGCCATCACGAAACTTGCTTTGTAGACCTGATCTCAAACTCAGAGATCCAACTGCCTTTGCCTCCTAAGTACTGGAATTTAATCACCTGACCTTATGGTTATATTTCTTATCTATGTTCGTATTATTGGATGGGGCTCACCTGTTCTGTCTTTGTGACCAAACATTGCTCTTATACTAAAGATAACAGTCATGGGAATAAACTCACCTTAATCCTTGGGTATATTGACTTGACTTGTCTGCACCTGCAGAGTCTGTGTATCAAATTAGGTTATATTGTGATGTTGATACATATTTATAATGGGCTATTCAATTGAGTACTTAAACTAAGGAGCTGGATCTGGGTTTTGGGATGAAAATGTAAAGCACTGGCCTTTTTTACAATTTATATCTTTGTTTGGACATGTCACAAGGCACAATTATCAATAGGATATCACAATAACTGCCATGATTGTTCACCAAGAGTTCATATTTAAATATTAGTTTTCCAGAAGACAGTATAAACATGTCAAAGGAACTTAAAGTGACAGGACTAAGAAGAAGGTAAATAGGTCATTTGAGGGAACTGTTCTTAGAGAGATAAAGCTAGTTGTCACGGAAAACTGGCTAGTTTCTGTGAAAACAGGGTGTTATAAAAGATAGAGTTTGGTCTGTGTCCCACATGCTATGCCTAGAAAATTTGAATCTTGTGAGGCTCACATGTTGAATCGCTGTAACAGGCTGTGATAGCAATCAGCAGAACAACGGACTACTGATGGAAGCTGAGATGATGACAGGCTAACTTGGGGCAAGACTGTGCTTTGAGCACATTTGAATCACTATGCACACATCATGTCCTCTCTCTAAGCTTCCACCACATGTTAGGATCCTGAAGGTGATTTCAGGGGTCACTGGAACTCCTTAATTCTTCTTCCAAATATGGCCATGTGAATTAATCCATCTCTGCTTTCCATTATTTTGGAAATCATAATAATTTATTATTTTTAATAATAAATAAATAATAATTAAAGCTATCCCTTTAATTGGTGTATTAGGTTGGGTGGGTATGCCTAGAATGCCACCAGTACATGGAGTAGGATCAAAACCCAGTGCCATTGTCTTTGGCTTCTCAGTCAGCCCTCTATGTCAGCCACGTTCAGAGAGTCCGGTGTGATCACATGCTCCATCAGTCCCAGTCTAGCTGGCCTTGGTGAGCTCCCATTAGATTGGCCTCACCGTCACAGTGGGTGGGCACACCTCTCACGGCCCTGACTTCCATGCTCATGTTCTCCTTCCTTCTGCTCCTCATTTGGACCTTGGGAGCTCAGTCGAGTGCTCCACTGTGGGTCTCTGTCTCTATCTCCATCCATTGCCAGATGAAGGTTCTATGGTGATATGCAAGATATTCATCAGAGTGGCTATAGTATAGGGACAGTTCAGGCGCCTTCTCCTCAGCTGCTCAAGGAACAAGCTGGGGACATCTTCTTGGACATCATACACTGAAATAATTTAAACATTTAAAAAATTTTAAAACATAAAGACTTATACTTAGTAATACTGAAGTATTGTAGTTATTATCTTTCACTCAGACAACACAGTATCAGTCTTTAGACAAATCGTGTTTTCATGTTTTCTAGATGGTTTTTATTTCTTGTTTCTAATCATTTATCATAGATACATTAGTATTTACTCACTGTGACCCAGAGAGTAAATTTAGTTTAGCAGTAACACTAATTTTTGAACCTATATGGACTCCTCAGCTTTTTAATTATTCATTCAAAATATCACTTTTTGGTTTATTATGACACTGTTTATTCTCTACTTGTTTTTTTCGAGACAAGGGTTTCTGGTTGTCCTGGAACTAACTCTGTCCTAGAACCAGGCTGGCCTAGAACTAAAGATCAGTCTCCCTCTGCCCCCCAGCCCTGGGATTAAACACATGTGCTACCACAACCAGCACTGTTTACTATCTTAAGAGAAATAGCCAGGTAGTGGTGGTGCAGGCCTTTAATCCCAGAACTTGGGAGGTAGAGGCAAGTGGGTCTCTTTAAGTTTAAAGCAAGTCTGGTCAAAAAGATAGTTTCAGGACGGGCACCAAAGTTATTCAGAGAAATTGTTTCAAAATATTTGCATGCATACATACATGTATACATATATGCATGTATGTATGCATGCAAAATCCCAGAGTTTTGCATATGCCAATAGCTTTTATTTAGAGTTCTTGTTATTCGTGCCCTGTATGATTAATATCCAGGTTATCATCTAATTCAAATTAAACAAGAAATTTGTCAATATTTCCATAGGTGATATTAATTTGGAATGCTGCCTATTAGCTTTCTGTATTTTAAAAACAGTTCTTTATCAAAAGTATACTTTAAACATATTTTCTGCTATTTAAGTGTTGGGACCAATTGGGGTCCTGGCCTTCAGCTGTTCTTCCCTACTAGAGCCTTCTAATTGAAGTTACTAAAAGCTGTGCCTTGCCTAGAAGATCAGAGGATGGGATTTTCACCTGTTGACCATTGACTGCTGGGTATTTAAGCCTCCATGTGCTATTAAAGAAGGGCTTTTGTACCAGGGGGAAAAAAGGAAAAAAAGGAATGGATAAAGAAAGTATGGAATATATACACATTAGAGTACTACTCAGTGGTAAAAAACAATGACTTCTCGAATTTTGCATGCAAATGGATGGAAATAGAGAACACTATCCTAAGTGAGGTAATCCACACCCCAAAAGAGGAATATGGTATGTACTAACTCATTAGTGGAATCTAGCCATAAATAAAGGACATTGAGCCTATAATTCATGATCCTAGAGAAGCTAAATAGGAAGTTGAACCCCCCTCCCCCCAAGAAACATATAGTAATCCTCCTGGATATTGTAAGTAGACAAGATTTTCAGGCAAAAAATTGAGAGATTGGGGGTGGGGGTGGGATGGCGGTGAGGGGAGATGGGGAGAGAGAAGTGAGAAGGGGAGGATGGGGAGAGCTTGGGGGAATGGGACAGTTGGGATGGAGGAGGAGTGGATATGGGAGCAGGGAAGTATATATCTTAATTAAGGGAGCCATTTTAGGGTTGGCAAGAGACTGGATGCTAGAGGAATTGGCAGGTGTCCAAGGAGATGTCTCTGAGGTTCCTGATATTTAAGCAGTGAAAATCCAGATGATTTTTCTTTCTTGCAGTGTTGCATTGATGTCCATAGGATATGGAGCTTTGATAATCAAGTTTCCACTATTTTTACTGCATTTTATACATTTCATTTTGTTCTACTGATATTTTTAGCTTTGTATATAGTTGTTTAAAACTTTAATATCTTCAATGTAGTTTTCCTGCTATCTCAAAAGGAAAATTCAAAGTGTCTCTTTAGTTGATATATAGTTTTAACTCTAATAATTTCTTTCTGTTTCATTGTTGATCCTGCTTCTCAGGGTCTGGGTTATGTGACTTTTAGAAATTTAGAACACAGCTTAAATGATAGAGAAGTCTTTCATTCAAATATCCATTGGCTTCGCTTCTTTAGTTATTCTGTAAATGATTCAGTCAAAGGAGAAACAAAGCCAAGCAGTAATAGCTCACACCTTTAATCCCAGTACTAGAAGGGGGGTCTGGGAAGTGATGAGGTTGGGCAGAGAGAGGAATATAAGGTGGGAGGAGACAGGAGCTCAGAATTTAGTATGAGGTTTCATAAAGACAGCATTCAATCTGAGGACTTGTAGAAACAGGATACCCCATTCGGTCATAAAATTTCATAGAGGTAAGAACTAGTGGCTTACTGCTTGCTTCTCTGATGTTTCAGATTTTACCCCTAATATGGGATTCTAGGTTTTATTATTATTTTTTTTTTTTTTGGTTTTTCGAGACAGGGTTTCTCTGTGGCTTTGGAGCCTGTCCTAGAACTAGCTCGTAGACCAGGCTGGTCTTGAACTCACAGAGATTCACCTGCCTCTGCCTCCCGAGTGCTGGGATTAAAGGCATGCGCCACCATCGCCCGGCTCTAGGTTTTATTATTAAGACCAATTAGAATCTGAGCTATGTCCATGCATTAAAGATTTAGAGATCTGCAAATTTATTGAGGATTAATAAACTGTCCCTAGAAATTTGTGTTATAGTCAATCCAAAGTGAAAGCAAAAACAATAATTTTGGGAATTTCTATAATAAACTAAAATAAATTAATTGCATATGGTTGGGCATTAGCTAGTTTCCTAGGTAAAACATAAACTTTATGTTCAAGTAAGCAGTCAAATTAATTCTGATGGCTCTCCATATGCCTTGTCCTCTCAACTGATGTACACAGCACTCTAAAAATGATTTCTAGAGCCTCATCCAGAGTGTAAGAGATCACTTTAAAATCACTCAGCTTTAATACAAATCATACAGTACTTGCTGTTTATGTCTTATTTTTACAAAGTTTTATTGCAAATTTTTCTGGAAGTAATACCTACACCGACACATATATGTTTTGCTGATTACTGTCATCTCCAAATAAAGGTTGCATACAGAGTAATAGTCACCTAACTTCTTGAGATCGTCTTCTGATGACGAGTATGGATGTTACTGTAAAATCATAGTGCTTAGTGCGTGCCACTCTTCACTAAGATACTTCAGTAAAAAATGAGTGTGATATCTTCATCAGTACACTGGCAATAGGAATCTGAAGCAGAAATGTCTTGCATTTCTACTTGTTTTCATCTATTACGCCATATCAATTTATATTATGACATAATTGATTGTGTGTTAGACAATCACACAATGTAAGTATTGTCAATTTCAGTGTGACTTTAAAGAGATTATTATTTCAAGTACAAAGACATGTATGCCATTTGTCCTGGATAATTTTAAGTGAAAAGGCCAGTTCTCACCTCCCCTGCTCCTCACATACACATACACACGCACACACACACACACACACACACACACACACACCATTTTACTTAAAGGCACTTGTACTTCTGCATTGAGAAGTCAACCCCTTGTGCACACTCAAGAAGTCAAGGCTGAGGGGTTTGGAGATGCAAAATCAACATGATGCCGGAGCTTAGAGACTTTAAATCCTTGGAAACAAAGCTTGTTCACTCTGATTATCATAATGGAAAGCTTGAATATCTTTCTTTGTACTTCAACTGTGACCAGGACCATTTTCATCTCCTAAGGTAAATGGACCAATCTAAAAATTATCCCTTTTCTTTGTTTATTTATGTTGCTTTTTTTTTTGAAGTCTGACTTTTTACATAGTCCAGGCTAGCCGTGAACTTGAATTTATGACCATCCTGTTTCATTCTACTACTGATGTGATAGACAGGTGCCATCAACTGCTCTCTGTCCCAGAGGGAGCTGCAAAGAGGAGTGGAGATCTGGCCTAAGTGTCTAACCCATATTGTAATAGCAACCAAAAGAATTCGGACTTTTTTTTGACATTTCAACACCATCAAAAAATTGTTAAAAAATTATTCTAACAGTTGTAGCTGAAGTAGATCTGGTAAGAGCAAATCCTGAAAGCATCAGTGAACCCTATACATGCCAAAGTATATGGAAAATGTCCGCAATTCCTCAGCTCTACTCAAAGAACTATAGACAACTCAAGAAAGCTGGGAGCAAGAGAGATGCTTCCCAGGGAAGATCACACCAACTGTTTTTCTGGTGTCAAATGATCTGCCATGAAAACATAAATACATGCAGCATTGTATGAACTCAGTAGCTTATTCATATAAATATTGATATGCAGGTATAGCAATGAATTACAAAAAGAGACCATGAATTTGAAGTAGAGTAAGATCTATGTTATATAGAAAGGTTTGGAGGCAGGGAAGGGTAAAGAAGGGAAGAGAAAGAAAGAGAAGGGAAGGAAAAGGAAAGGAAGAGAAGGGATAAAGAGTATAGTCAAATTATAAGATCAAAATAAAAATACTGCAAACTGTAATTTGTAATGTAATTCTTAGAAAGATTGTAACTCTTTAAATAACATGCTCTAAATTGTAAAGAAAAAGTCATTGAAAATTAAAATAAACTCATGGTATAGGTGGAAAGAAATGAAAAGAAACATTCAGCTATAAAGGAGATACTTATGAGAAAGCAGATAAGAAGAAGAAAATATCTACATCCCCCATTTTATAAACTCAAGCAGAAATATAAGTGTTTCAAAGCAAACAGAGTATGGCTGATGTTCTTACAAACAAATTGTAGAGGTTAAAATATAAAAAGAAAAAATTAAAAAGTTGTCCTGCTCAGGATCTAGATTTATCAGTAAAAGGTGATTCTGTCTCTAGGGAGTAAGACCCTCACAAAAGCGGCTTGGGAAAGAAAGGTTTTCTAGGGTTCAGCCTATAACTTCCGGGAAGTCAAAGAAGCAGGCACTTGAAGCAACAACACACATCACATCTATGTTTAAAAGGAGAGAGAAATGAATCACTATAAGGATGCTCCATTCAATCCTTACTCTGTTCTCCACGCCAAAATCCCATCACAGTGGATGCTGTTTTGGGGTTGGGTCTTCATGTATCAATTAATATCAGTAAGAAAATACATGAAAAAAAATCCCACAGCCATCTGATCTAATGAATCTCTCATTGAGTTTCTCATCCCAGTTGATTCTAAATTGTTTCATGTTGATAATAAAAATAATTACAGTTTGTATGATATTTATAAACATTTTATTAAGCATTTTTTGGTCTTTGTTGAATGATGATGTTGGCCTTTATTGACAAGAGGAAAAAAAATTGATCACTCTATGGCTTCTAGCTTGCCAGCATGCACAAACGCTGTTCTAGGTTGTTGATATGGCTACATACGTTGTACGTAATATTGACTTTATCAGTTTGAACCAAAATTGAGCTCTGCAAAGAATATCATGAATCTTTTCAGTTAACCTTTATGAATCTTTGTGGGATACAATAACATCTTTTTTTGCTTTTAATAAAGTGTAATAATGAAGGCTGAGATTGTTCTTTTGCTGTGTGTGCCTATCTGCATCTTTTTGTTTCTGACAAGAGGGAGATTTTATTTCTGTTTTCAAATGAACAAAGTGATTTTACGGATTTTAAACTCACACATCCCAGTCTTCAATTAACACTCAAAATAAATACTGTGATAGCAAAATTATAAAGTGGTTAAAATCCATTTTGAAGGTTTTATTTAAGTTAAGTCGTCTTTATGAAATTATTAGAAACAGGTGTAGAGAATGGTGTCCAAAACAGAAGTTCTTGTAATAAAAATCAGAATCCGGATTGGTTCCTGCTCCCAAAGACAGAAGCCTATATGTAAGAAAGTATTGTCACATCTGTGATGAATTTAAATTTTTAAAAAATAGTAAACTTAAGTGAAGATTAATTCACAGAATATTTATTTATCAGTATTTAGAACTTCCTACTTTTTGAGTAATGAACAGTTCTCTGTTTACAAAATCATCATAAGTACCAGTCTTACTAAGGCAAAAAATGAATCTTGATTCATCAGATTCAGAAACAGCCTAAAACAATGATTTCCAATGTATAAGTTATGGAATTACTGGGCAAAAAGTTATTCTGTTTTAATATACATTGGATTTAAAATACATTGATTTTATAATTTATCATATAAGTCAGGAGAACAAACTGTTTCCCTGGTTTTTATTTTTGGATGAAAGACATGGTCACATTAGAAGGTAAGGCTACATGGAGAGAGATGCTTGCCATTCCAAATCCCCCTTTGGATATGAGCCTTCAAGAGGAACATTGTTTGCTAACTTGTGCACTTAGACTTTTTAATTAGTGCTGGAAATTGAATAGAAGCTTAACAAGCAATCAATTACAAAATAAACAACTTTTACGTTCTAAATAGTACACCTGGCTGATCTAATAGGAAAGATGAACACTATTACAGTTAGGTGAGTAATTTTCTTTTTTGTTCTGCCAAGATATGAGATGCACAATTAAACAACCTAGCGTTTTGTTTTCCTTTCAAATTTCAACTTGAATAGCAATTGCTTAATGTCCTGTTTTCTATATTTAGCTTAAACAATCACTTACAAATATGTTTCTTTGTAACACTGTCATTTCAATTTATTTGGGACAATCCATTTCTAGTAATCTCATATATATTTACATGAATATATATGCATGTATATATTTACATGCATATATGTGTATGTATATATGTATATATTTACATGCATATATTTCTTAAAATATTGAAACATGATTTTTTTCACTCTGAGAACAGAGAAAATAGTGATAGAGGAACAGGAAATTTTTATGTAGATGACCTCTTATCAGTTCTGTATGCCATATTATTTTTCTGATTCATATGTAAGTATATATATATATCACAAACAATTATTTATATCACAATATGTGCATATATGTATATGGAGGTGTATATTTGCTGTAACACTACAGTAGTCCAAACTGTGTACTTATTTTACTGTCAGAAAGAGAGGGAGACACCATCCTGAATGTGGATAATTTTGCTGTGTTAGTAGAATGTTTGAAAAAGGGAGAAACTGACAATCAACTACCCAGTGACAGAAACTTTTGTTCTCTATATTTTAAGGGTTGGGTGAGCAGCATCATTGTTTCCCGTTGGTTTGATTCAGACAGGATAATTGTTAGAAATATGCTAAAGAATACCAAAGAAAAACAAAACACAACACAAAGGAAACATTAATAAGACATTAGAGAGTAAGTCAGTTTAGTGAGCACAATCTTCATTTTTGCATACATATTATCAGTCATCATGATTGTTCTGTGTTTTAACATCAGTTTCTTCGTCTGTCTTCAGTTGTACCCAGAGAAGGAAGAGGAAAACTATCTAAAGTATCTTATCTAAAATTATTCTTCAAAGTCAGTTATCACTGTTATGACATACACTGCCCAGAATAATTATTATTAGAACATTGAATTTATGTCTTGATTATCACCTACCTTAGTAGGAAAACTCTTAAAAACAAAATTTACAATAAAATTATCTTTTTAACACTGTCTCAACAACACCTAAATGTGTTTAAGATATAGCAACAATTTAAAAATAATTCTTAAATAAATACTATCCATGGCGACCATCTGATGAGTGTAGTGCTACTGATGCTCCCCTGGCTTACGCTTCTGGATGAGAAGGTACTTTAAAAAATGATGTTTTGATTGTTTAAAAATTCTGAGGAGTGAAAGTTGTTTAAACATTGTAGATTGATTTCTTTTTTTTCAATTTTTATTTTTCAAAAGAAAACAAACTATATTTTTCATTTTAAATACCTAATCCCAGTTCCCACTTCATCCCCTCCTCCCATTTCCTCCACCTACCTCTCCACCCCACCCCTCATCCTCTCTTCAGAGACAGTAAAGCACATTGCTTGGGGGAAGGGCCCAGACTCTCCCTACTATATCTATGCTGAGGGAGGTATCCACCCAAAAAGAATAGGTTCTCCCAAAGCCAATACAAGAAGTAGGAATAAATCCTGGTGCCACTGCCAGGGACCTCACAGTCTTCCCCAGGCATACAACTGTTACCCACATTCAGAGGGACTAGTTTGGACCGAGGCTGTTTCCTTTTCTTTCTGACTGGAGTTGGGGAGCTCCCATTAGCTTAGGTAAACTGTTTCAGTGGATATACCCACCAAAACCCTTCATGATAAAGGTCTTGGAGAGATCAGGGATACAAGGAACATATCTAATCATGATAAAAACAATACACAGCAAGTTGACAGCCAACACCCAATTAAAAAAAAATCAAAGCGATTCCACTAAAATCAAGAACAAGAAAAGGCTGTCTACTCTCTCCATATCTATTCACCATAGTGCTTGAAGTTCTAGCAGGAACAATAAGACAAGAATAGGAGATCAAGGGGATTCAAATTGGAAGAAGTCAAACTTTCATTATTTGCAGATGTTACAAAAGTGATGCCAACAACTCTACCAGAGAACTTCTACAGCTGATAAATATTTTCAGTGGTGTGGAAGGATACAAGATAACTAAAAAAAAATCAGTAGCCCTCCTATAGACAAGTGATAAAGAAGCTGAGAAAGAAATCAGAGAAACATCACCCTTCATGACAGCAACAAATAACCTAAAGTATCTGAGCATAACACTAACCAAAGAAGTGTAGAACTGTTCAACAATAACTTTAAGTCTTTGGAGAAAGAAATTGAAAAAGATATCAGAAAATGGAACAATCTCCCATGCTCTTGAATAGGTAGGATCAACATAAGAAAAATGGCAATCCTACCCAAAGCAGATTCACTTCTTTTTTTTTTTTTATTGAGAAAAGGAAAAAAAACAAGTTTCCACCTCCTCCCAGCCTCCCATTTCCCTCCCCCTCCTCCCACCCTTCCCCCCCTCCT
>NW_004949123.1:5209548-5217359 GCF_000317375.1 Microtus ochrogaster | reverse complement strand
GTTCATAGCAGTATTATTTGTAATAGCCAGAACCTGGAAACAACCTAGATGCCCTTCAATGGAAGAATGGATGAAGAAAGTGTGGAACATCTACACAGCAGATTGACTTCTTAATCTGGCCCTTTACACTGGCACTTTAACATGCGGCCTGAAGATGGCAGCATTGAATAAAGTTATACATTTTTTTCTAGTCAAGGCTTTTACAAATAATTTTAATTACAGTTTTACATTTTAAACATCTTCTCCACACTTTTGTTTACTATAGTCTACAACAGAGAATTTTACTGATTTTTTATACTCTAACCTTGAAAATAAATGTGGAAGGAAAACATTTACCATTTTGAAGAATGAGAGCTAATTTAGGTAATGTTCAATGTAGCTTTGTTCAAATTTTCAGACTTTAAAGTCAGTTTTAAATATGACATATGTTTCTTACAACCAAAATTTTTATCAGTGAATGTGTTTAAGTGTAGGACAATGCCTGTTTTTATATGTAAAACTATTTTCTGCTATATTTATAAAAATTAAAATCAGAAAATTTGTATTAAATATATTTTTAAATAAAATGATATATTTAATGAAAACTCCACAACAAATACCATATTACACCATCAGAATAACAAACAGAACATTAGAAATCATTATAATGTACAAGTTTACTAATACAGTAAATCTTTTTGATTATCAAATCTGGATGTGTGTTGTTGTATTTTCTATTTTGTCCATTTGGAGGTCTTAGCAACTTTATAAAGCAAGTTCTACTAATCCATATTCACCCAAATCTTCAAAGCCTGTGAAATAAAAAGGCAGCAAGCAATGTGTCGCAGAGGTTAATTGACTTCTCATGAGACCTGTCAATGCAAAGCTAAAAATGGATCCCTGAAATTCTTATCTCTAGACAATAACAAATGCCCATGGTTATAATTCTATTAATAAGTTTGCAGACATTGGATATAACAGCCACTACCTAGCTTCTGAGAGATAGACAAATTCATATTTTTGTCATATTTAGGCTGTGTGTGTGTGTATAATGCATGTTCTGGTAAAGTTTTATGCATGCCATAAAAGAGTCTAAATGTGTCTATTACATAAACTAATAAATGGTCTACTTCTACATCATATTAAATATAGACATAGGATAATGCCTTAAATCCTCTAAGGAGTCACTTTTGAACCAATTAGAACTTTTAGAGATCATTTTAAGATTGACAAATAAAGGAGTTGCCTTGTCTGATAAAGGTGAAATGAGGGAATCATCAAAACAAGATCAAATATATATGACTTGTGCCTGAGAGATTTAAGTGCTGTAAGATAGCAAAAGGAAGCTGGCGTGTAGGGAACTAATCATGAATTGGATAGATCCAGAAGCAACATGAAGCAGATGGATCCTTGTAGCAGGTGCAGAGAAAATGTGCCCAGAGATTCTATTCACAAGTCTTCAAGACTGCACATACATACATACACTATCAGGAGGGACTACTGTCATTTGACAATATACATACAGTTGCCAGAAGAAGAAGTCAGATATGTGGCATGTCCTATGACAGACCGCTATTTTTCCCTTGGCTTCAGGTCATGTTTGCTGATGTTCATTGACATTTCCCTTTTGCATAAAGAGCCCTTCCTCCTCTCTATGAGGCCAGCCTGATACACAGTTCTATATGCTCCAACCTTGGATGTACTTCTCTCATATCATTAATCAGAACTGTGGACCACGTACCCACATGGAGGGACTAGATATTCTTATTCTGTACATATCAGAGAACTCAACCTGGTCCCTTGGTTTACGATGCAGACTATGCATTCCTATAACGATCCTCCAGAGTTGTGTTAGTAGGACAATAAAGAGTATTTGATTAAGAAGTCATTTTTTAAATGATCCTTCTAAAAAAATTCTGCTACCAAAGTCAGCACTAATGTAGTATTTTTTTATTAAAGGAAGTATAACTTCTATTTTCAAATAAATAATTATACAAAATTTGAATCTTAAAACATTTTGTATACTTGATGATTATAAAAAGCCTATTAGGTTCAAGCCTATAAATTGAACTTAAATAGACAGGTGGACTCTAGTAAATAAACAGGTTTGTAAACATATGTTCTTCAGTTATCTTTGGCCTTCTGTGTCCTTAGAGAACAGTTCTTCATTTTGTAGTCAAGAATGAACAAAGCTTGTAGCAGTGCTTTGCATATAAGTATGAATCAACTTGTACAGTGTTTGGGAAAGTAGCTAATTATTGAAACATTGATTCAGACAGGCAGACAAACACACAGACATACACATGTATAAAGTTCTCTGAATGATGGAAAACTTGTTTCATGACACGCCCCAAAGAACATTTACAACTCCTTGCTTTAATGTTCTTTTCTTTTGTTGTCGCAAAACATTCTGAACAAAAGCAAGGTGGGGGAATAAAGAATGTATTTAAGCTTAGAAGCTGCAGTTCATCATTAGTAGAAGTCACAGTAGGGGTTCAGGAACCTGGAACCATGGAATTAACACTGCTTACTGGCTCACGCTCTGTCTCATGTTCACCTAGCTTTTTTCTACAGCTTGATGCCTATCTCGCTAGGGGTGGTGCTACGTACGGTATGCATGTTACTCCCATGCTAATCTTTAAACAAGACATTCTTTCACAGACATTGGCACAGGACAATCATATTGAAGCAGTTCTTCAATTGATAAGAAATGACTCTAGGCTTTGTCAAGTAAATAATGAAATTCACCTGGATATTCATCTTATGTTATATTGAAAGTATCAGTTATTTGTTTACCTTTCTATATTTATTGCAATATCCATGGAAAAGGGGATTTATAATATTTCTATGTATATCTTCAGAGTCTCAAGCAGTATGTTATATAGAACAGAACATATTTAGAAAACATCTGTTGACTGATAGATTGAGTGAATGAACCTTCATTGATGAACTTTGCCAAAGGAGTTTACTCTGGTGGCTGTAGAATCTCTCAAACTGGAGATATACGTTATGGTAAATTGATTGCTATTAATGAATGAAGTCAGCTATTTAAATGGATTTATTTGTCTATCTTTTATTCCAGTTTTTCACCTCATTTGTTTTATTCTAATTCTGTCTCTATATTCAAGTAAACAATAACATTAGGGCTTCAGATAGTGTGCCCGACACTAAACATAAGCCATCCTTAAATTTAATAGTACTTTAAACACTATCCTGAGTGAGAACCTTCATCCGGCGATGGATGGAGATAGAGATAGAGACCCACATTGGAGTACTGGACTGAGCTCCCAAGGTCCCAATGAGGAGCAGAAGGAGGGAGAAGATGAGCAAGGAAGTCAGGACCACAAGGGGTGCACCCACCCACGGAGACAGTGGGGCTGATCTATTGGGAGCTCATCAAGGCCAGTTGGACTGGGACTGAAAAAGCATGGAATAAAACCGGACTCTCTGAACAAGGCTGACAATGAGGGCTGATGAGAAGCCAAGGACAATGGCACTGGGTTTTGATCCTACTTCATGTTCTGGCTTTGTGGGAGCCTAGCCAGTTTGGATGCTCACCTTCCTAGACCTGGATGAAGGGGGGAGGAACTTGGACTTCCCACAGGGCAGGGAACCCTGACTGCTCTTTGGACTGGAGAGAGAAGAAGAGAGGAGTAGGAGGAGGGGGAGAGGAGTGAGAGGAG
Source organism: Microtus ochrogaster (assembly GCF_000317375.1). Lineage (NCBI taxonomy): Eukaryota > Metazoa > Chordata > Mammalia > Rodentia > Cricetidae > Microtus > Microtus ochrogaster. The sequence goes on along the minus strand of NW_004949123.1, from coordinate 5,213,697 downwards.
GGGGAGGAAAATGGGAGGCTGGGAGGAGGCGGAAATTTTTTTTCAATAAAAAAATATAAAAATAAATAAATAAAGTAAATCACTTTAGGACAAAAAAAAGAAAGAAACTAGAAAAAATAGTACTCTAAACAACGAGAAAGTTTTGTCACTAACTTGTCTTGGAGCAAGTCTTTTCACTGAAGTAACCAATAGTGCATGTGTAGTGTCAACCACATGCAAAACTATGGAGTGAACAATGTACGTTATGAAGGTTAAGCAAAGGAGGGAAGTGGAAGTGGAATTCCTATTGTGCAGAGATAAAAAATGTGCTCTAGAAATTTCTACAGTGTAAATTAACTTGTCATTCATTCATGCCTTCATCCATTCATTTAAAATGTCCAGTCTACTTGAGATAATATATTGGTATAAATAGGGTATTACAAAGGGGAGATGACAATGACAGTCTTCTATAAGTCATTGAAATTCTTTTTTTTCCTTGTTTAAGTAGTCTCTTTGAACTTTCTGTACTAAAGGTAAGGGTTTAAAATTTAACACAGTTTGACTTTTAATACCAAAGAAATGTTTTACTTACTTAATTTCACAATTTAATGAATAGACTCATTGGTTCAGTACAACAAACCATTTCTTGGAGCAATCACTAAGCTTTCTATCTTTATAATATTGCATAAAATGATTACTTTGAAACTAACTAGGATTTCCTGAAAACCAACTGTTGAAGTAAACTGAACACAAACTTTTCATAAGTTGCTAAGCTCATTTCTTTGTACCATTGAATAACCTTCATTTGATTGAATATTCTACAGTTTATGCATTCATTCACCTACTAAAGACACCTTAGTGTCACCCAACATGTAGCTTTTATGAGTAAGTTCTTATAAACATCCATTTTCTGTGCACAGATTTTTCTTTCTTTCTTTCTTTTCTTTTTTCTTTCTTTTTTTTTTTCCTGCTAAGCAGCAAGATTGTTTGATTGTTTGCCTAGGGTATTTTCTGCTTTATAAGAAATTTCCAGACAAATGTAGAAGTGAGTTCTTGCTAGGAAAAATAAATAATGCTATACCTCCAATCTTCTCTAGCATGTGATATTGTTATTTTTCTAAATTTTCATCTTTCTAATGGAATTTAAATTGTATGTCTTTATTTTTATTGATTTTTTTGTGATGCTAGAAATGTGCACAGTTTTTGTCTACTTGCCATTGCAATAGCTTCATTGGTGAGATCTTTAAGATTTTTTTTTGTATTTTATTGCCAGTTTTAGAAGCAGGCTATTTATTTTCCTACAGAATATTAAAGGTTTGGTATAAATTTCCAAATCATCTTTTTCTAATTTGGGTGTTTCCTATAGTCTATGGGCAATCTTGCTATTCTCCTAAGAACAAAGCACCAATTTTACTGGAATTCACTTCACCAACACCTATATTTATGTAGGTTGTTGTATCAAGCATTGTTGTTTCTAAAAAGCTACTGCTAAATCCAAGGACATTTATTTCAGCAGTTTGCTAGTTTCTCTGTAAGGTTATATGTATGCTTACATTAAGTTGTTTTCTGTGAAGTGTGTAAACTGCATAAATGTTTTTGTTATTTGAATAAACATATTTTTACTGTAATGATTAAATTGACTTATGTTATTGTTTTATTGATAAATAGTGGTGAGGAGTCAGATATTTGGGTAAATAGTGAAAGATCTACAGAGTGATGGAGAAAATGATCAGAAACTTCTACTCTCCATGCTTCGCCTGCTCAAAAGGGCCACACATCTCCTGTGGCCCCTCTTGTTCTACTGGTGTGTCCATCTATCTCTTTTGAGTCCTCAAGAAAACTTTATGGTTCATTCTGACCAGTTAAATATAGACCAGGCCTCTGAAACAAGGCCTGACTCCATTGGCGGTCTCAAGCAAAAACACAAACAAATATCCTGCAACATTTTCTTTCCTCCTTTTGTCTAAAAAAAAAGGAAAGTTTTTAACTCAACATAGTTAAACTACATAGAGTAAGAACAATAATCAAATAAAAATTACATTCACAATGTCCAATCAATTTGTATTTGGCAAATTCAGAGAAAACATTCCATTATCTAACCTTTCTTGGTGAGTCCAAAGTTTTGTACCTACTTTACTTTCTATCATAACTAAAAAAAAGGTCAATGATAACTATATAGTCTCATATTCAAATCCCATCAGAGACATAAGAAGGATATATTATGTGAGCAAACAGGAAGTATAGAACAAACAACATCTAAAATTATAGGAGCAGTAAAGATATCTGGCTGACTGAATAGTCAGCCCAAAATTCTTCTGCAACATTTGGACATCCATCTTTGGTTTACAGGCATATAGTATCTGACAGAATATTTTGTGAAGCAGAAACATTTGAAAGACTGTCCTACCTAGTCTTGGCAATGTTCAGAAATCATTTTCTTTTATGTCTTACTTGGCCAATATGGACAGTATGCTGTCAACATTTGAAGCAAGGACAGTTTCTTTTCTAGTGACTAACTTTGCTGCAAAAAAAGCAAATTCCATATGGAGGTTCTTTGATGCTCATCATTTTCTTTTAAGTAAATTGGTGCTGACAGGAACAGATGTATCTCACTTTCATGGAAAGTTTTGTTATGATAACATATTAAAAGTCATATTCTGTAGGTCTCTGAAGTGTTTAAAGAATATCTGTCTATTTGGCATATATCCTTGTTTGACCTTGAAAACATACCTAGCATGATTATAGGTTTCATTATTATAGATGACTATCTACTAACCTGTTTTTCTTTTTCCTTATGTCCTATTTTCTGTAGAGTATTTAAAAATTTTAGTCCTCCAAAAGTAACATTAAAATTTTTTTCAGCAGATTATTTTTTTATTACTTTATAAATAATACCTTTCAAAATTTCCACTTCCTTTCCTCCTCCCTCTTCCCTCTGGCTCCCCTACTACCCTTCCCCCTCCAATCCTTAGAGAGGGCAGGGTATCCTGCCCTGTGGGAAGTCCAAGGCCCTCCCCCCTCATCCAGGATTAGGAAAGTATGCATCCAAATAGAATAGGATCCCCAAAAGCCAGTACATACAGTAAAGACAAATCCCAGTGCCATTATCATTGGCTACTCAGTCTGCCCCAATTATCAGCCACATTCTTAAGGTCCAGTTTGATCCCATGATCTTCAGTCCCAGTCCAGCTGGTTTTGGTGAGCTCCCATTAGCTCAGGGACACTGTCTGAGTAATAAGGTAAACCCAACGAAAAACATATATAGATCCTCCTGGAAAATGGAAGCAGACAAGATCACCAGCCAAAAGTTGGGAGCATGGGGGTAGGGGTGAGGTGGGGGGAAGGTGAGGGGGGAGAAAGAAGGGAGAAGAGGAGGGTTATGGAGAGTTTGTGCAAGTGGGATGCTTGACATAGAGGAAAGATGGATATGGGAACAGGGAAGAAGATACCTTAATTAAGGGAGCTATTTTGGGGATGGCAAGAGGGTTGGCTCTAGAGGGGTTCCCAGGTGTCCACGGGGATACCCCAAGCTAGAACCCTGGGCAGTGGAGGAGAGGGTGCCTGAATTGGCCTTGTCCCATAGTCAGAGTGATGACTATCTTGAATATCACCATAGAACCTTCGTCCGGCAACAGATGGAGATAAAGACAGAGACCCACATTGGAGCACTGAACTGAGCTCCCAAGGTTCAATTCAAGAGTGGAAGGAAGGCTGAGGAATCCCATCTGGACGGGTGAGTGTGTGCTATCCAAGGGCGGATTGTCCTGGAAGAGAGCACAAACCCCCCTCCTCCAGCTCCCGCTGCAGGGCTGTCTTTTTTTGCACGACCCAGCCCCCCAGCACCCCTCCCCAACCCGGACCTGCTGTATGCTAGGACCAGTGCTCAAAAACAGTTTTAAGCTCCTACTCTAAGGCTACCCACCCAGAGCAGTGAGTGCCTGCCTACCGGGCAGGCCTCAGGGTCCCCTGTAAGGGAGCCCAGGCACCTTCAGCTCCTGCGCCAGGCTTCCTGTGCTCTTCTGGATACCACCCCTCTTGCTCTGTTAATCCCTTTGTCACTGGTTCACTGGGCTACCGGGTGTCCCTGTGTAGTTCCTGAGGAATCCCATCTGGACGGGTGAGTGTGTGCTATCCAAGGGCGGATTGTCCCGGAAGAGAGCACAAACCCCC
>NW_004949123.1:5156707-5203344 GCF_000317375.1 Microtus ochrogaster | reverse complement strand
GGAGGGTGGGAGGAGTGGGAGGCTGGGAGGAGGCGGAAAATTTTTTTTTCTTTCTTAATAAAAAAAAAGAGTGGAAGGAAGGAGATTTTTTAAACTATATTTTGTGTATATGGATGGTTTTAACTACATGCGTGTTTGTGCCCACCAAATTTGTAAAACTATAAAGGGCATCACATTCTCTGTAGCTGGAGTTAAAGGCAGTGGTTAACTTCCATCTATGTGCTCTGATCTGAATACTGATCTTCTGCAGAACAAGTACACTTAACAACAGAATCATGTCTCCAGTCTCAAAGGTAAGGCACCTTATCCTCCAGCTTTTATTTTTTGAAGACTTGCATTCACATTTTACTTCTAGTGCTGTACAAAATATAAAGTTTTGTGTCTAACTTTATAGTTATTGTTCATTGTATTACATGAATATGACAAGGGAGGTGGGAACTTCATGTTTTTTAGGACACTAAAAAGAGTTGCTGAATTTTTAGGTGTTTGCTTAATTGTTATATAGATGGCTGATCATCTCCAAGCTTTTTACATCAGAAGTTTATTATAAACTTTAATGTTCAACATCTGCTAATTCAAAATACCAATGTAGTTTAAGTGAAGCTATGAGGAAGCGTGCACTACTATAAGTGTTTGCAACCAGTCAGAGACACTGTCGTCCTTCCCAGGGTGCTACATGGATGTAGAAATCCTTTTATATATGGATCAATTCAGAGGGGCGGCTTGTAAAAGTATCATAGTGTAGCTTATCTCTGAGCAGTGAAAAGATAAAGGCAAAAGCTTTACATATACATGAATGCGAAAAGGAGTATGATTTTTCTGATTATAACTGAATAGTAAAACCCTAAATGACTCCTTTTTTGGTCCCGCAATAAAGCTGTTCTTACTGCACAAGTAAGATGGGCAAAGAGTCTCCCTAAAATTCATAGCAATGCACATGCTGAAATCGCCTCACACTCTGTGAAGAGCTACAGAATTTAGTTCCCAAGCTATTTGCCATTAAGTCATAGGATTCAATGACTTCTCTAATTTAAATTGCTTTGTCACCTTTTGAGACTAAATTTCACAGCACTGAGACAACCATCTCGACTTTATCTGCTTGTACTGACTACTATAAATGTTAACCCCACTTCAATTGCTAATACTGTTATTTTTCTCTTGAACAGCAGAATAAGTGTTCAGTAACACAAAGAATGTTTTAGAAAGAAAAATAAGGGGAAAACTTGGATTGCCTAACACTTCATCTGGAAACATTTCAAAGAATAACAATAGATGCACTTTTAAGCATTGTCAGAACGTAAAGTTTTATTTCTATGTATGAAGTCAGCATTTTACTGACTTCCTTTCATGATGGAAGTGTAAGGAATAAGGTGAAGAAAACTCTATCCTTATCAACACACTGTTGGTCATGGGCTTATCTCAACTCTAGAAAGCAGATTATGACACTGGGACTGTAGATTTTTCTCTGTGATGTAAAGCGCTTACTCTCCTTTCAGAATGCCTGAGTTCCATTCCCTGCACTCAGGTAAGGTGGCCCACAAGTAACTGTATCCCTAGGCCTTTTTGGCTGCTCACACATATGTGTATATGCAAATCCACCTACATGAGCACACATACATATATATAAATACAAATAAATTTCTAAAAGCAGAAAAATAACACACACTGTGTAGAAGTTGTCTGAAGTAGTTTTTCATAAAAATTAATAATTCCATATCATAAAAAGTATTAAGTATTATTTTCAACTATATTTTATAATTTAAGCCAGAGGTGGTTGCTCATTCCTTTAATCCCGTTCTTGGGGGGTAGAGACATGCAGATCTCTATGAGTTTGAGGCCAGCCTGGTCTATGAGAGCTAATTCCAGGATATTCAGGGCTACACAGAGAAACCTTGTCTCAAAAATAGCAAAACAAAACAAAACATTTTATAACGTTCTACTCAGTTTCAAGGATTATGGAACGCCTACAGTATTTGTGGAAATCTTTCTTCCATCTTTAATTCTGTTGATTGTTTTATATATTCTTATAATATTGCTACTCTAGTTGGAATAAACATACACAAATAGTATGCTATCTGAAATAAAGTTGAGCCTTTATTCTGAAAAAATTATTTTACTTTGAAACATCACTTTTGAGAAATGTTAAGCTACATTATAGAATTTGGTATATGAGTATGTGTGGCATATGTCTGTGTGTAGATATTTCTGTCAGTATGTCTTTTTCATATGGTTCTCATCATTTTTTTTTATAAGAAAGTGACTCCTTGTGAACTAGAAGTTCCCAGTTTCATAAGATTGGCTGGTCAGTAAGCTCCAGGGATCATTCTGTCTCTGTCCTCTCAAATCCAGGGTACACAGATGAATAATGTCATGCATGACCTTTATTTGATTATAGAGGGCTCAACCTCAGGGTCTCAAGCTTCCTCACCAAACATTTTACCTTCTGAGCCCTTTCTCCAAGACTCTGTGGCTCTTGTTTCTTATGTTCGTTAAAAGTTAATTTTCTTAAAACCAGAAATCAATTCATTGTCTTCTTGAACTGTTTTCTTTCTCTGACAATAGTCACATGTTTTGTATTCAAGTGTCAAGGAGATTCCTGTTATATCCTGTGCACTGTGTTTCTCCGATTTTCTGGCTCCAGTTGCAACAATCGTGCTCTTCATAATCAACATGCATGCAGTGTATTCATGAAACCTCTACTTTTGGAAGAGCTGAAAGAAAGAAAGAAAACAACATCAAACAAGTCAATAGAAATAATGTTATTATACTCATGCCACTGATCCATATATCTATTTCTTGAAAAACATTTAGACTATTCTTTAGGCCATTGTCTTTGTGTAAATAGGATTTCTGTCATAAATTATTTATTCATGAATCCCTTTCTTGATATTCTTTAATCAATATATATTATTAAGAATTTTTATTGAATTAGAGAGAGAGAGAAAGAGAGTGTGTGTTTGTGTGTATTCATGCTATTTATAACCTGGCATGCTTGTGGAGGTCACAGGAAAAAAAATGGGACATAGTTTCCTTATTTCACTATGTAGGCTCTGGGAATTAAAGTCAGGATGCTGGGCTGGGTGCCAAGCATCATACCTACTGAGTTCTCTCATTTATTCAACATATTTTTATTATTTTATTCTGATCTTGCTTAGCAATGTTCCGTATCTCCCCACTGCATTGTTAAAATTATTCACTCTAGTGTTCTTATAACCAATTTAATAATTTCTTTTATTTATCGGCTTTTCATTCACAGAAAAATATGGCATCACTGTTTAAAAAAGGAGATATGAGAGTAACTGTTCTGTAATGAAAATTGAAATGTAAACAAATAATAAAAATATCTGCTCAATGCTTATTCCAAATAAAAAATTGGCAACTCTTTGTGGTATGTAGGATTCCTGTAATGATGTCCTAATGAAACACTTAATTTTGATAACTGTTTTAATGTTTATATTTCAAAGTTCACAAACTGCTGAACTAAAAAGGATAGGGCTGAAGAAGATATTTCCTTTTTGAAATTAGCACCTTTTTATATTCATTTTATTTTTGAGATGATAAAAATTGTGTAATGCCTCTTTTCTTCCATCTGAACCCTCCCATATACCCTCACTTGCTCTCTTTCAGACTCATGGTCTCTATTTCATTAATTGTTTTTACATAAATATATTCTAAGCACATAAAAAGAACTATTGAATTTGTATACAGCACCAAATGAAGACACCAGATTTTACAACTCAGTTCTCTTACAAAAAACTATGTTCTGCTTTCAAATCATTTAATTTCTAAGATGCAGGGTTATATATAAATACCCTAAACAAGTTGATATTTAAATTAAGAAGATCAAAAGTTGGGAAGAAGATGTGATTTGGGGGATGCCTGGGAGATGTCCAGGGAGGTGGGAGGGGGGCAGGTGAGATAACAAAAGGATATTGAATATGCATGAAATTTCAAGTTATTTCAAGATATCTAAGAAAATATGGAGCATTTTGTAGCAATTAGTAATCTTTAGTACATACCCTTAAAACAAACAGTGTGCTTCTCAAGAGTGTTCTATAGAATCACTTTAGATTTTAGCTAGACATGGATTTGGTATGTTTTCCTTTTAGTTGAGAAGCACTGCTCTCATTTTATTATGGTCACTCTTTAATAAAGTTTCATTATGTCTGTAAGTATATTAACTGCATACTTAATTTAGCAAATAATATGAATGCTAATTTTGATTTAATTGGCTGTTACAATCATGGCCTACTGTATTCAGCCAGATATGTTTCCAGAAATATTTTAAATAACAATGCTTTAGTATTAAAATTGACTAATAACACGCCATTACATTTAGAATAAAGTCAATACTCTATTCAGTGGTTAGATGGAGCTCAGTGGATGCTTGACTTTGAAGATAGACGTCTTGGAGGCATTTTAGCTAGTTCCCACTCAATTTATCGCATTCTTTCACAGCTTCACTGGATTTTGCTATCCCAAAAAGAAAACTTTTTCTCACATTAAAGTTATTCTTTGAGCTCAATTGTAATTTTCTATATTGTCGATTCATTGTGGCTCTTTCAATGTTATTCTAGTTGTCCTTATGCTGGCATTCTGTTCATGTTTCTTCATCTATAATCTATGTTAGCTACTTTAATTGTAAAATTTAAAACTGCAATTAGTTGTCAAATTCTTTGAAATAAATTTAAAACTTCTGGCTGTTACTCACAGAAAACAAAGTATTTATCTCTCCAGTACCAGAATCTATCTGTAGATAGACTCATATAATAAAAATAATTAGTTCTGTATCATAGACTATAGAAAATCTAATATAAAATTCCTTTAGATAAATTATCTGCATTCATGTGTGTATATACATATATACACATATAATGTGGGTATATATATATGAGAGTAAGAGAAGATAACAACAAACCCACTTAACAAAATCCCATTGATTTTCACTGAGTTTTCTCTTGTATAATGTGATGTAAAAATATTTTACTTAACTTATCTTAAGTAATATTTTTCTAAATTTTATGGTGTTAGAAGTTATCTTATCACTAATGTTTGATTATCAGAAGCTAAAACATGGAGTTCAACTATACCTTTCCTTCTCTCTAGAAAAAAAAGTAGAGTTAAATCAATTTAAGAAAATAGAAATATTAGGGACTGAACAAAAGCTACTCATTGGTCAAGAGCATTTGTTGTTCTTGCAGTGGGCCTGGGTTTGGATCCTACCATTTTCATAGAGGCTCATAACTACCTATAAATCCGGTTCTTGGGGATTATATGCCTCTTCTGAACTCTCTGAGCACTAAACAGCCACTCAGCACACATTCATGTGGACAAACATACATGTGTCAATAACATAAAAATAAAATAAATCATGAAAGCATCAATTTACTACTACAATTTTAGATTTTAATTAAACACAAGTCCACAAAAACCATATTTTTAACAAATTAGAAAGTTAACATCAATTAGTTATTTGACTTTAAAAAGAAAATTTGTATTTCTCAAAAATACATGAATTTTAATCAGTAAAAAAATCTCATGCTTACTGGAGAAAATGTTATTTTGATCAAAAACTCTCCTGAACATACGTTGCAGCACAGACATCGGTTTATTGCTGAGAACATAGGAGCCCTGAACCTCACAGAGAGGACATTTGTTAGGCAAGCACAGGAAATGGTGATAAATATAAAATTGACCAGTTGCTAAGGACTAGGAAGCCTGTAAATACTCATTGAATATTTGGCTTCCTAATCATTCTAAATTTGTTGTTGAGGGATCACTATATAAATATAAGGCACGGAAAGGGGAAATTAAGTAGACAAAAGTCAGCTTTCAAAGACATGTTTGCCTACAGATAAAATGAAAGGCATAAGCAGAACCCTGGAGGTTATACAGGGCTCTATAAGTCACTGGAACAAAGATATTTAAAAATAACTTGGAGACTTTTAGAAGGTGGAGTAAAGAAAGATATCAGATAATTCTACTGAGGATCATGAAGTCGGATCCCGCAAAGCTGTATAAAGTACATGAAAAAACATATATTTCTTCATCCTAAACAAAAAGATTGGGGGTGATAACATAAGCGTGATCCAAGATAGTATACTACGCCATGAAGAAAGAAAATGGGGGAATGATCTTCTATATTGACGAATCATGCCTTGTAGTTTCCAGATGAAAAAAAATTGAGAATAATTAACCTGTTATAAATACAGAGGCTATGAACAATCTTTTATTGATTTGCCATGAATGATAGGGAATAATTAATTCATTTCTACTTTTTTTAAAATTTTTGAGACAGGTTTTTTTCTATGTAGCTTTGGTATAATGCCTGTCCTGGAACTCTCTCTGTAGACCAGGCTGGCCTTAAACTAACAGAGATCCTCTTGCCTCTGCCTTCCAAGTGCTGTGACTGAAGGTGTGCACCATCACATTGAATAAATGGAAAGATGCAAGATGCAGCTCTCTCTCAACTAAACCTCTTGGAAGGTGGTTGAAAATGTCAAATTGTAGATGCAACTGTTTACCCAATCTAGATTCATAAAAGATTATGTAAGAGCTTGACAATCTCTAGGTTCAGGTTCATCATTCTTAAAAATGCTAGGATTAGAGAGACAACGGATGGTGTTTTTATCAGAGAATTCTGAAGGCTTGCAACAGATACAAATATCAATACAAAAAATTACAAAATACATTATTACTTTTTCAAGTAAAAAATAATTATGTTAATTTATAACAGTACGTTCAAGGTACAAACACAAAACATATGTAGCATACACTGTAAATTTCACATTGAGTATATGCCTTAGTTTTAATACTTCAAAAATAACATAAATCATTTCAAAAATTTTTACCACTGTCTTTGTAAAGCTTGAATTTCTTGACCTGTAATTTTTAAAATAATTTTATTAACTCAAATAACCTCTGGTCCTCATTCTGCACATAAGATCTCAAGTTATAAAATTTTTCCATTAATGATAACTTCTCATCCTTGGACATTATTTGGATGGCATGCAGAGTACCTTCTTAGAGAGATATTCTGTGCTATCTTATTATAACTTCTTAACAGGTTTTGGTTGTCAAATTCAAAGGTATAAATTTTTTCAAATCATCTTTTAGCAACCTTTGTTTTGCCCAGATAACAACCCTCAGAGAATCCACCAGGAACCAGAGAAGACCAGACTGCAAAAGCAAGGTCACTTCTTTATTGCAAGTATAGGCTAGCCAGCAACTTCCATCTCCAATATCCCATAACAGCAAGGTAGAGAGAGAAGTTAAAAGTTACTCTGTGGGGTTAGGTTTGAAAGGTAAAACTACAAGCAAGTCTTTCAGAGCAGCGTTGGAATGGGCACAAGGTCTTTTGCTCTTTCCCATCCTGTTATGTTAGTTTGTTCTTTATTTTCAGAGCAAGGTCACTAGGTGGCTGGTGTCCTTGTGCTTTGGAGTTTCCTGGGTGGGAGGGAGGGAAGGAAAGCACTATCTTTCTTGGAACATGAAGCTATTCTGGGTTTCTAATTTTAAAACATTCTGCTAGGAAATTTCTTCTCATCCCTTTGAGAATAAGGGGTGAGGGTCTCACACTTTGACATGGATTGATTTTTTTTCTGTCAAATTAATTTATCCTTTCCAATGGTATTAATTTTTTAGCTCACTTTTGATTTTCGATAGTATAAATCCTATCAGCTAGCTGTTCATTATTGGACTGTAAAGACTGTATTATTTCTAAAAGTGCTTCATTCTTGGCTCTGTTATCAAACCATATTTTTTAAAGATATAATATTAAAAACACAACGAAGCCATAATATCAAATAAATGGATGCATCAGAGAAACCATATAAGCCTTGCAGAATATCATCCATAACATAAGCATAATGGTTATTAAATTCCTGCATGTTGATATAGTCTTCCATTATCTAACTTTCAAATTTATTTATTTATTTATATATTTATTGAACTTACCTCCATCAAAAGAGTTCAGTAAATTGTTATCTGAGTTCAGAAGCTGAAAGCTACACAAGTCACGCAGGAGTGAAAGTGTGTGCGTGGGGAGCAAGTGAGCACGAGCCTGGGAAGTTGCCAAATTGTATGCGGTGAGTCCTCCAAAATGGGTAGCTCCTCTGTGGCAGGGTTTGGCAAAAAAATATCACTTACTAGATAAAATCAAGCCAGGTGAGTTGTAGTAGGAGACCTTCAGCAAGGACCTTTTGAGCCAGTCCCGGTAGGCATGGAGTGGGGATCCACATGAATTTGTACTCCAAAATGTTGGGGGCCAAATGAAGCACGATTAGTAAAAACTCTGGGTCAGAAATTGTGGTTCACTCTGTAGGTCAAAAATGCAAAACAGCCAGTCACCGGCTCTTACTTTGACCACAGTCTGAAATGGCAATCATGCCTCCCGAAGTCTCTCTCAGGAGACTGTGGCTGAGATCTATCTTCTCCTATTCTCCTCTAAGGCTGGGATTAAAGGTGTACACCACCGTCATTAAAGGCATGCACTTCCCAGTTTCTACAGCAACTAGTGTGGCCACTTGGGATTAAAACTGTGTGTAATTATGGCTGCTAAGATTAAAGATGTGTGTCATTGTGGCTACTTGAATTAAAGGTGTGTTTTACCATAATCTGGTCTATAAGGATAACAAATGGGACGGTTTTACTCTCAGATCTTCAGGCAGGCTTTATTAAAATACAGTTGTAATGACATTACAACTTATTGTTAGGTATTTATTCATAGTAGGGAGGAAAGTAATGGATATTGGTTTTAAAAAGATAAATAGGAAAGCAAATGAAGAAGGATTGATGAATCATGTTATGATAATTACCATGTAGACAAATTAGGTAGGATTAAATGATATTTACCTTTAGAATAGTTGTTATTTATGTGCCTTAGTTTCTTTCCTATTACTGTGAAGAACACAAAGACCTCAGCAACTCTTATAAAGTAAAGCATTTAATTAGGGCTTGCTTAGAGTTCAGAAGTTCAGTCCATTATTAGCATGGCAAGATGAACGCAAACATGGTGCTGGAGACCTTGACAGTTCTATACAACAATGATCTGTAGTTAACAGGAAGAAAGAAAGAGATACTAGGCCTGTCTTGAGCTTTTGAAACCTGAAAACACACCCCCATTTATACATTTCCTCCAAGAATGCCTCATCATGCTCCAACAAAGCCATCCCTCATAATCTCTCTCAGGTAGCACCATTCCCTAAAAACCAAGCATTAAAATACATGAGCCTGTGGGGGCCATTCCTATTCAAGTGTTTACAAAGATGTAGATCACTGTCCTTGCAATGTATAGGTTCTCTCTTTGTGTGTGTGTGTGTGTGTGTGTGTGTGTGTGTATGTGTGTGTGTGTTTGTAATAAAGACTATCTTTGTAGCATAGGATAGCTCTAAACTCATATATCAAAGTGGAGCTTTGAAGCACAGTATTTTCTGAAGTCTGGGCATTCTGGTCTATCAAGATTTTAGAAAGAAAGTGAAATAAGTTTACACAGATTCTTCACTACTGTTGATGTAACTTTTGTTAATTTTGAATCTGAAGAATAAAGTGTTTATGTATTAGTACATTTTATATGGATAAAATGATACTGATGATGTGATGAATTTTATTCTATAAAGTGTTGTCTGTGAGAATCCAATCTAATGCATATTGGAAACAGTTTAAATACCTACTGATAAAATGTTGTATTGAGGTGAAAAGAAATAGGAGACAGGCATGAGATAGTATTTTCCAAGTGTATAAAAGTAATTATATTAATAATAAAAGTCTGAATTTTGCAATATGAATTGAGAGGGAATTACAGTGATTGCTATGTCTCAGTGTGTGGGTGTATAAATACCACAAGCAAATGTAGCAATGTGTACTTTAGTAGGGATGTCTTTGGAACCATTTGATATTTCTTATCTATAGTAATAATAACATGGTAGTCAAATAATAAACATTAATTACACAAGATTTTAAAAAGTTTAATGCACAGTTCATGATTTTCCTTACTTTTCCCTTGTGTCTTAAACTTACAAAAATTTTGGTCATATTGGAAGATTACTGGGATAATTCAAACTGACAAGCAGATGTTATCAGTAGATAAAATATTAGCTAGGTAAACAGGGGAGTAGGAAGCTGAAACAAAGGCCTCAAATATTGAAGGGGAAAAGGAAAGAAAAGAGCAATAGGGGAGGGAATACAAGGAGAAAGAGCTAAAATTCTGTGCTGTTTGAGGGGTTGTATGGTATCCTAATACAGCAGAAGCATATTTAAACATGTGCAATTATGAATAAGGTTTAAATGGAATAACCAAGTAACAAGTGAGGCAAAGCCACAGCTAGGCATCTCCAGTTCCAGAATGGGTTACATCTATTCAAGTCGTTGGACAAAGGGGTTGCATGCAAATCCCTAAACATCCCAGGTCATCGCCAAGGCTGTTTCTTGTTCTGCAGAAGACAGCTGTAAATTCCTATTCCTGTAGGCAACAACGAGAAAAGGCAATTTTGTGCCTACCTAATGCCTTCAGCCATACTGAAACATATCTAACAAGTGCCCAAATGATGTAAACACTATTCCTTTGAATGTTCCTTGTCTTAGTCACTATTCTGTTTCTGAAAAGACATACACTCCATGGTAAATAAGCTACTAATCATTCAAATAGAGAGGGCTGGATATAGCCATTCTCACTGAAATCAGCACATGCTCCTCTCTGTGCCACCTAGGCAAGTAACAATATCATAAAGCAAAAACTGAACTCAGCTTAGCTTATAAAGTACACATAGTCAATTATAATCTTCAAGTCTTTTCTGAGATTCTTGGCAATCTCTTAACTGAAAAACCAAAATCAAAAAATAAACAAAACCCAGATCATGTACTTCTAACATACAATGACACAAAGCAAGAACAAAACCAGTAGGGGAAACTCAAAATTCTGCATTTCCATGTTTGATATTAAAGTGCTCTTCAGATCTCCAACTACTTCCAATTTTGTTGACTGCAACATACTTCTGTCTCTTGGGCTGGTTCTATCCCCAGCCTGCAGCTCTTCTGTGAGGTATCCTATTACTCTGGTATCTCCACCATCTTTGAGTCTGCACAGCAATTTAGTCTTCATCTTCACAGCTTCAGCAGTGGCCTTTCTTTCAATTCAGGGATACCTTTGAAACACACCTGGGATCAGCAGTTTTCCTTAGCCATAGAGGGAGATTTTATAACCTCTTTCTTGACTTCTTGAATCTAAAAGCCACCAAGTTCTGTTGCTTGCTAGGGCTGGAACATGGCCCACTCATCTGTATATGCTTTCTGTTTTTGATTGTTTCCTTCCCTACTTAAGCTATTATTTAATTCCTTTTCACAAATTGTAATCTTAGCTGGGTGGGGTCTTTTTCTGGGATCACCATTTCTTTTATTCTATTTAGCTCCGGGCTTTTCTGTGTGAACATCTTATCTCCTGGAGCACTGGTCTTCACTCCATTTTACTTTCCGGTGCCCCTTTTCTCCTCAAACTGTACGTTTTGTATTTTTGCGTGCTTTTCTTGCTCTTTCTCATTATAGATCTGCACAAGGGTGACCACTAATAACTATACAAAAAAGTCAATACTAGACTAATTTGAAATCTCTACCAATGCCGTTAATCCAAAAACCCCAAAGCTATTCAATTTAGCCTTGGACAGATCTGTTTTTTTGTTTATTTTATATATATAAAATACATTATAGAGTAATATATAATGTGTTAGTAATATATGTTGCTGTATATTATATATTACTAATTCATATAAATATATGCAAACATAAGAATTTAAAAGTATGCAGCTGAGAATACTTGTTGATAGACATATATATGTATATATATATATATATATAAAATGAATAAGTTACTGACACTTAGTGTCTGATAATGATAGCTACAATTAATACAATATATATTTTAGTAAATTTCCACTGTTATATCACGGTGTATGTCATTATTGTATTACATTAACTCAGTAAAATGCAAATAATGTTGATTTCATGGGTTACCAGTGAGATACAGCTATATTTTTATTTTACTAAGAATGAAGATACTTTCATTAAATTTATGTCACTGTGCCTTGTTATATTGAAATGTTCACTCCATAGACAGGAAAAGGTATTTGTTTTGTTTGTGGATATTTCCACACACATAGTAAGCACTTAATTTTTGTTATTAATGAATAAATGGAAAAAGATACCATGACCCTGCCAGAATGGATATTAAAGTTTCATCAGTTCTTTACGTAAAGATTGAATTTTATTATCTGTATGCATAGCACCTGGTAAATGCTTCTCTGGTTGAGACTGATTTTCTGCAGTCATATTGAAGGTTAGCCCCAGTCTTTACCAGGATTAGATCTTTGAAAATTAAGTATTTAAAATGCTTTGCTGGATTTATTGTACTTCTTGCAGAATAACAAAAGTCATCCTAATCACTTCTTGAAAATAATCATTGTTATTTAAATTTAAATCAATCTCCAATTTTATGCAAATGTTCAATATTATAATTCTCAAGTTAAGGAAATATAAATGTATGAAATTTAATTCTGTGACATATGGAAAATTAATATTGAATGTAAATGGGCAAAAGGATAAAAGTTTTAGAAGGAAGATATATTTACCAATTGGAAAAAATAGCAAAAATGGGTATGGATATTTTATCTAAGATAAAGAAATGATAAATGGTTCTAGGTAAAATCAATTTAAATAAACGTATTGTGGATTCTCCTTGTCTCTATTTTTTCCTTGTCTCTATTTTACCAGCATATCACTTCACTTTTCAAAGATCAGTTGGTTAAATGCAATATTGAACATCCTATTTCTAAATGTTATCTTCTGTTCAATCCTTTATTTTCCTGCCTGCGTTACTGTCCTGTGTCTGAAATATTAATGTTAGTTAATATAAATGTTAAGTGTTAGTGTTTCAGAATTCAAGTTAAATGTGGCTTTCCTCATTTGCTGAAACTCCTTAGGTGAGAATATTCTACACATTTCAGGCACATAATTCGAGAATGTGTATCTCTAGACTAGACCTTATCTTGGGTCTGTGAGTATAATGTGCCAATGGTACAGGCTTTGCCTTCAGATCTTTTATTCACTAGAATTTTCTCCAGAGCTGATACCCTTTATATATTAAGAAGGTATCGGGTGACCAATTTCTCACTCCTATGAGTCACCAGAAGCCATTTCCCTGTCATTCTCTCACCTCATGCAACGAGATAACAAAAAACTTGGTTAATGTGTTCTCTACCAGTTTCCACTTAAAAATGTTTTCAAGCCATATTCCATGAAGCAGAAGCAGTTCTAGATATTCTGTGCACAAAAAGGAAGTGTAATATAGGAAATTCAGTGCCTACAGGGTCATGGGATTGTAAGGAGGACTAGAATCTAGTGTAAATGACAATGATTGCCAGAAAAGGGTAGATCTAGCCTTCCAGGTGCTAACCCTGCACAATCAGCAAAGTGGGGAGCAGAAGCCAGCCACACTGAGTTCAGACACCCTTGGTTGTAACTGTGAATCAGGGATCAGATGTTACAATCAGGAAATGATGGCAGTTCTGCTGTGACTATATCTAGTTAAAGTAAGGAAAAAGAAATTATTTAATGACATTGAATTTTTATAATTTTGTTTCAAAGTGGGTCATTAGCAAAAATAATTATAGAAAATTCAAATAATTTGATATAATAATAGATTGTCTCAATCTGTTCACATTTTCTTATATGAATTCAAAGTATTTTATAAGGGCAAACTATCTGAGGCTTTGTGCTAATTCATGCTCTTCTGTTGTGGGTAATATAATTTCTTGGCAGTCATTTATTGTGAAATTGGAAATAATAATTATCATCACAGAGAACTTTTACAAATAAATGAACCACTTACATATTTCTCGTATTTTCTCTAATGAAATGATAGCCTATGGATACATAAAATTCTTTTTGTACTGTATAATTAATACATGTATTCTTATTGTAATATAACAATGGTGAATATGTGATGCCATGCCTGGCTGCAGCTGGAAAATGATCCTTCCTGCCTCTTTTATTTTTATTTTTTGGATTTTTCTAGATTGGGTTTCTCCGCAGCTTTTGGTTCTTGTCCTGGAACTAGCTCTTGTAGACCAGGCTAGCCTCGAGCTCACAGAGATCCACCTGCCTCTGCCTCCCGAGTGCTGGGATTAAAGGTGTGCGCCACCACCGCCCGGCTGCCTTTTTTATTTTTAAGAACAAGCTAGACATTTTTAAAAGTAACTTGTCACCTGTTTTCACTTTATACAAAACAAATAAAAAGCTTGTACTGCTGGGTTTTAAGAAGCCTTTGTGAAAATGAATAGGATGTGAATGAAGACAGATGATTACATAATTATTATATTATTGCATAATAATAGCTCAAGATGAAAAATTAAAGGAGCAGTGGCTTTTGCAATCAGATGGCTCAGTGGATAAGGATGCTTACCACTCAACCTGACATCCTGGATTCCCACTTTGAATACTGGTCCATAGAAGGTGCTGAATCTTTTAGCATATTATATACAGGATACACGAACCCTCTTATTTTACCTTTATTCATTATATATATTTAATATATATATTAAAACTAAAACATACTCTTCTCTTTCCTCTCATTCAAGCACTGCTATTTAACCCATTATTATTTTCTTTCAGATTAATCATCTTTTTTAAAAATAATTATTTCCTGAATAAATAAATTCCTAAGTGTTATTTGTTAGATTGTGTAATATGTCATAAATTTTATGGTTCTTATTTTCAATTTAATAATTGTCTTTCTTGTTTCCTATTCTGAATTTCAAAATAATATCTCTAGTCTTTTTATCATATAAACACTGAATATGATATAAATATCTGTTGGTTTGTAAAATTAATTAAATTAAATAAAAATTATTTGGATGTGGAGTCAGTGACAGAAATGAAATACATTTTGCAGTATTCTGTTGTTGTAATAAGGCCTAAGGCCGCTTGCTTGTTCATTTCCCTGCCACACAGTAGCTCAGACCTGAAATAAACACACAGAAAGTTATTATTTAAAACACTACTTGGCTCCATAGTTCCAGCTTCTTATTGGCTAGCACTTACATATTATATTAACCTGTTTCTATTAATCTGTGTATCATCATGTGGCTGTGGCTTACCTGGTAAAATTCCTAGCATCTCTCTCTGGCTGGGCTACATGACTTCTCCTTAACTCCTCTCTCTTTCTCCCAGCATTCGGTTTAGTTTTTTCCACCTATCTAGCCTATCAGGCCAAAACTAGTTTTTTTTTTTTAATTATCCAATGGTATTCACAGCATACAGAAGAAAATCCTACATCATTCTGTAGCATATTTAAATTCTATTCCTAAGAAATGTCACATTATTTTCAATGAAATCATTGTTTTAAACTACATTCAAAACAGAAAATAATATAATATGATCTAATCTCAGTGAAGAAGATATGCTGAAACATATCAGATGCACTGACTAGGGTGCTTATAATAAATTTTTAGACAAATACTTAAAATATTAAATGTTCATTTGGACTTGAGTTTTGTGCATGGTGATAGATATGGATCTATTTTCATTCTTCTACAGATTGACATCCAGTTTTGCCAGCACAATTTGTTGAAGATGCTCTCTTTTTTCCATTGTATACTTTTAGCTCCTTTATCGAAAATCAGGTGTTCATAGGTTTGTGGGTTAAAGTCAGGGTCTTCTATTCGATTCCATTGGTCGACTTCTCTGTTTTTATGCCAATACCAAGCTGTTTTCAATACTGTAGCTCTATAATAGAGTTTGAAGTCATGAATGGTAATGCCTCCAGACAATCCTTTATTGTATAAGATTGTTTTGGCTATCCTGGGTTTTTTGTTTTTCCATATAAAGTTGATTATTGTCTTCTCCAGATCTGTGAAGAATTTTGATGGGAGTTTGATGGGGATTGCATTGAATGTATAGATTGCTTTTGGTAGAATTGCCATTTTTACTATGTTGATCCTCCCAATCCAAGAGCAGGGGAGGTCCTTCAAGAGGAACATGGGATGTACTCACTCATATTTGGTTTCTAGCCATAAATAAAGGACATTGAGCTTATAGTTCGCAATCCTAGAGAAGCTAAATAAGGTGAATCCAAAGACAAACATATAGGCATCCTCCTGAGTATTAACCTTCATCAGGCGATGAAAGGAGACAGAGACAGAGACCCACATTGGAGCACCGGACGGAAATCTCAAGGTCCAAATCAGGAGCAGAAGGAGAGGGAGCACGAGCAAGGAACTCAGGACCGCGAGGGGTGCACCCACACACTGAGACAATGGGGATGTTCTATTGGGAATTCACCAAGGCCAGCTGGCCTGTGTCTGAAAAAAGCATGGGATAAAACCGGACTTGCTGAACATAGCAGACAATGAGGACTACTGAGAACTCAAGAACAATGGCAATGGGTTTTTGATCCTACTGCACGTACTGGCTTTGGGGGAACCTAGGCAGTTTGGATGTTCACCTTATTAGACCTGAATGGAGGTGGGCGGTCCTTGGACTTCCCACAGGTCAGGGAACCCTGATTGCTCTTCAAGCTGATGAGGGAGAGGGACTTGATCGGGGGAGGGGGAGGGAAATGGGAGGCGGTAGCGGGGAGGAGGCAGAAATCCTTAATAAATAAAAAAGAAGAAAAAAAAAGAAAAAAAATATTAAATATTAATTACTTACTAGAAAATGTTTTGATAAAAGAGATTTTTTGTAACAATTTCAGAGACTGTTTAATAGTAAAGAAAAGGAAAAAGAAGGTGAAAATACAGGGATCTATAGAAAAATGGCAGGATGGATAATTCCAGGAGATGAAAATATACTAGATAATTATGGATGCATGGGCAGGACCTGAAATAGGGGAGCAAACAGAGGAAGATGGAAGTGTGATCAGAGAGAGAGAATCTGAGAGGGGCAGTTAAAACTGAGGGCCTTATGGAAACATAATAAAGTAGATGTTTCCATATATAATCAGCATATATATATATACATATATGCACATACACACATATACACACACATATGTACATATATATGTCTATGACACAATGAAATTGTCAATTAACAGGGGAGACAGAGTTTCAACTAGACATCTCTTGTCACCAATTGCAGATTTCAGGGCTGAGGATGGGTTATATTTAATCAAATTTTTGCCCACAGGAGTAACCATGGGAACCCCCCCCCCCCCAAATCCAAGGCTATTGTCAAGGCTATTGGTGGCTTTATCCAAACTGACAGTAAGGCACTATTGTTGGAGAAAACACCTATACAACTCATTCAGCACAGAGAAGCTGAGGTTTGCCTATCTAGTACCATCACCCCTACAGACCCGTATCCATTGTACAGGAAGATATTCTGCGTGTTATCAAAGGAGGAAGATTAACACCAACTCAGCTGCAAATGCTTCAATCTATGAGAATGACTTTCCTGCAAGATCCAGTGATGCAATAGTGGCAGAAAGCTTGTTGGAGTCATCAAACATCTGATTTGAATTAAGGCGCAATCCAGGAGAAGAAACTATACTCAACTCTGCTTGAATGGCCAAAAACCTGAGACTAGGTAGGCCAGGTACCTAAGGAAAATCCAAATATTCCTGTTCTGTCGAAGAAAGGTTGCAATAAAATAACTCCTAATGACACCCAACCATACTCTTACATCAGTGTCTTGCTCAGTTGTTATCAGAGAAGCTTTCCTCTTCAGCCGATGGGAACAAATACAGTCACACAGCCAGATAATGTGCATGGAACAAGAGACTCTCAATTGATCTATCCTTAAAATCCCTCCTTCACACCCTGAGGAACCCTGAAGAAACGGAGATTAAGAGAGTGTAATGTAATGCCAAAAGAATGCAGTGTGAGAATGTGGCAGCATGCACGAGACATGCAGGGTCTCTACCAGATGGGGTCCTAGAACTGAAAGAAGTGGACACACATATCCATATCTAACCTAGAACTTGGGAGGCAGAGGCAGGTGGGTCTCTAAGTTTGACTTTCTTTTTCTTGAGAATTAGAAAGCTACTTAAGAGCTTTCTTTATAGAGACATTTAAATAAAAGAGTAGTTTTCTCCAAGGATTTTCACTGGAGAAAAACACTTAGAACTCGGTCCCACTCCCAGTCATAGGTGGCCAATACTAAATGAACTCAGTGGCATCTTTTGGGGTTCTTTGGTTTTGTTTGATTCTTCCACTTTACACTTTTTTGCAATTATATTATGACTTCTTGTGTTCCAGTTTGGAATTTTATGAGATTCATGAGTGTGTTAATATTTGTATCTTTCATCTATATGTATTTCTTGTATTTCTTTTTTTAGATCTTTTTAAATTTTTTCTTAGCTATTTGCAATATTTCTATTTGCTTTTGAATTGTATATTTTTTATTATACTTTAGATGCTTATTTATTTTCTAATGAAAGATAAAATAAGTACGTATTTAGATGGAGAAATGGTGAGAAACATGAAGGAATAGGGATAGGGGAAACCATAATCAGAATATATTGTATTAGAAAAAATCTATTTCCAATTAAAAAATAAAAGAATAAAAAAAACTTGAGAGATGTCATGGAGAAAGAAAATACCAGGAAAAGCTTTGGCTCAAGATGATATTTAAGTGTAAGTGTATGTTTTTCCAAGGTTACCGAAAGGCTTAGAGAAATAGAAAGTCTTGCCATGCCTGTGAGGAGGGTGGTACATATTTGTTGCATGTGGCACTTAGCAACAAATGAAAATAAATAAACATAAATGGAAATAATTATATTTAATATTCATAAAAACTTTAATGCCCTTATGTCCTATCATAAAATCTGAATAAATTTTCATTCTCATATTAAACAGTTGAGTGATATTCTTGAGTATCTGGGCATCTTATAAATGTGTGCTTACAATGAGTAAGATACCGAGACAAACAAGTCACAATGGAGACTTTGTTAAATCCTCAAAATAATTCCCCTATTTTTATACATGAGAAAATTGAGGGTCATACACAAATATTATATATTTTAATTAATGAAAAGTGTTTGGAGTGCCAACCAATTCTCTTACATCAAAGACATTATTCTTAAAATGTTTGCTGATGTTCAAGCAAAATTTAGAGACTAAGAAAGAAATGGAATAATCTAAAATTGTGACCCTGGTGATAACTGTAAAGACTACTGATTTAAAAAGTAAATCAAATATAAATCCAATTTGGAAATTCTATTCATAAAGTGAGTAGTATAAAGAGTTATTACTTTGAGTGAAAGTATTAACTTTACTTTCTCAAATCTGTTAGAGAATAAAGTAGCATTACTTGAAAGTACTTTTATCTCAAAGATAACTTTGGAAAATCTCTAGGTTAAAAAAAGCAACTGAAAAGCATAAAGCTGTAAGTTGTACCTAAATAACAAGAAAAATCTTGCTCATAAATTGAACAGTCGGGTGAGAAATGTGCTTAATCAACCTGAAGTGAACTTGGGAAAAGACATTAATAATGGCTAGTAAAAATGTTTGTGGAGCACTTTTGTGTAGCATGCACCACAGAAGGTAAGTGGCAATGAGTATATTGCAATAAGAATTTTAAGACCACAACAGTGCTGATATAGAAGTTGGGAGAATTATGTAGATGTCATTTGCCACAGACATTAGTAAATGTTTAATATTTATAATAATAAATAATATAACAATTGAAATTCATATAGGGTATCACACAATCAGAAATTTCCAATTCTTCCATTTTTTTCATTCTTTTGTAAATGTGTCTCACACTACTTTGAGAAATGCCTCATAATATATTTGTAAGTAAGGTATCAAATTCTCTACCTATTAAATTTAACATTTTTTCTTTTGATTTACACAAGGATTTGAATATAAAAAACATATGGGCACCCATGAATTCAATGATATGCCCTGTAGCTCACTTCCCAATTAGTCAGGTTTTAATATTTTGGTCTGTTTAGAAGTGTCTACATGTTTAAATCATGTCTATTTCCCTTTGCTAATATGTTTAAACTATTATAATCTTAAATCTTTGTACATTTAAAATTTCAGTAAACCCTGTGTAAAATAAAATGCTGTTACATGATATAATGTGTGTGTGTGTGTGTCTCACACAGGCAAAATTAGCACTTTATCATATAATGTTCCATTTCTTCTATTTTAGTAATATTGTTATTTACAATATGGTTTTAAATGAGAAACCAATCAAGTTTCAGTCATTGCATCAAACTGTATTCCAGAATTTACTCTCACTCTATTTTTTAAATTATTCTTGAGACAGGATCTCATTCTGTATCTCAAGTTGGCATTGAACATGCAATCTTTCTGCCACAGATACCTAAGTGCTGATTTTCACACCTGGATCAATTAGCATGCCAATCTTTTAAATTATGACATGAAAAAAGGAGTAAAGTCTAATGGGCTAGACCGCCTTACATTTTATAAATGACCTAATATTTTCTCCTGTTTTTCAGTAGTGTTTCCCTTCAAAATTTTGTATGAAACTTGCAGAGCTGAAAACTGATAAACATGCTTCATGACTGGTATTTCTAACTTCATCACTAAGCAACCAAATCTGATCCATATTAAATCAGCTATATGTATTAAAACATGCTTGAAAATTCTTCCACAAACATTGGTACAAATGGTGAAATCTCATTATTGTCTTCTTGAATATGGGATAGGCTTTAAAATAGATAAAAGGTGATAATATAAAGGAATATCCATACATATTCTTACATATCATATACATATACAATCATGCAATGTCAATTTGTGAAAATAGAGGTCATGAATTTGAAGGAGAATGGTGACGGATATTTTGAAATGTTTGGAGGGAGGAAAGGGAAGGAGGAAATATAATTAAATTATGATCTCAAAAAAATAAAAAAATATGCAAAATAAATAAAAAGGGAGGGGTAGAGCATACATTGTCACACATTTATGCTCTTTTCTATCCTGCCCACTCTAAAAGCTGAATTATATAAAAATGTTACATTTCCAAAAGGCAACAGCAGGGGCTTGTACATGGAAAAGAATGAATAAGTTTATACTACTTTTCATGCTTATGGATAGTTCACCACTATAAACAATTTTATCAATTAATCTACTATATGCAGAGAACTTTTATTCATTTTGCATACTTAGTTTTTATTGTACTATATTGAATGAAGTAGAGAAAATAATTTGGAAAAAAACCAACTAGAAACTAGGTGCATGGAATCTCTTAGAGAAGTCTACACTCAACGTATACGCTTGCTTAAGTTTTCCATTCTGAGTTCCTCTCTTTTACTTTTAACCATCATGGATAAGTAAAAGTCCCATCATTGCTTCATTAAAAAAATTAAATCACTTTGGTTACCTATTATGATTAGAAAAAATGTGGAAAATAGTGTTTAGAAATTTAAAGTGCAGACCACATAAGATACACACACAAACATATACACACAGACAACATACAAGCAGATGAGTAAATGCTAAAAGTCGAGGCAGAGAAAACATATTGAGATAATAAGAGGCACATTTAGGAGAAAACTCAAAAAAGCTGGGTCATGAAGTCACTGAAACAGAACTATGTGTATCTTTGACAAATGGAATGGGTCACAAGAGCTGCTGCTGAGCTAGGGAAATTACTGCTGAGCCTCTACAACTGCTACTAAACCAAAATAGAGATGACTATTGTTTTAGTTCCTTATGAGTATTCGCACTTTAGTCCCAGGCATATATTTCTTTGTTTCCTTCCTTTTTATTTTATCTCCACATAACCCTTATCACTAGAAAGAGCTTTTCTTTTCTATAGGGAATATCTTTTCCCTGGCAACTTGAAAATGATAACAAACAGAATCCTCCATCTAACATGGCTTACCCCTGCTATATATGCTTTACACTGCATCTATATGAACCAAGGCTTGCAATCAATCTACTTAAATCTGTCAGTCTCTTGTATGTTATTTCATACATTTCAATAATATCCAACCAAAATATTCCTATCACTCCAGATCTATCAATCCTTTATTTTCTGTCTATCTATTCTCTTTTAACAATTAGTTGAAACATTACATTGTTGATATTATTATTATTATTATTATTATTATTATTATTATTATTATTATTATTATTATTATTATTATGGAATTTTCAAGAATAGTTTTTCTGTGTAGCTCTGGCTGTCCTGGAACTTGTTCTGTAGACCAGACTGACCTTAAACTCACAGAAATTCACCTGTCTCTGTCTACTGAGAACGGGATTAAAGGTATCCACCACCCCCACCTGGCACATTATCATTTTTTAAATCTCTTTTTAAAAAACGTCTTCTTCTTTCATACAATAAATCCCAGCTGCAGCCTTTATGCCATCCCTTCCTCTTAACCCCCACCTCTGTCCTCAGATCCAATGTTCCTTCATTTCCCTTTAAAGAAGAGTAGGCCTCACAAGGATTTAATCAAATTTGGCATAGCAAGATACAATAACATTAGGCATGAAACTTCATATTAAGGCTAGATGAGACAACCTAGTAGGATAAAAAGGATCTCAAAACATGAGTTAGAGACAGACCTGTCTCCCACTGTTTCGAGTCCCACAAGAACACCCAAGTTAGACAACTGTAACATATGTACAGGATTTATGTCAGACCTATACAGGGTCGCTTAATGTTGCTTTAGTCTGTGTAAAGCACCAACGAGTCCTATTTAGTTGATTTGGTTGATTATGAAGGCCTGGTTCTCCTGGTGTCTTTGACATCTCTGGGTCCTAAAAGCCTTCCTCTTCTTTTTCTGAAGCATTCCTCATACTCTGCGAATGTTTAGAGGTGGGTTTCTCTATCTGCAACTCTCAGTTTGTTGGACTAAGTCTCTCTGATGACTGTTGGGCTAGGCTCTGCTCTATGAGTCTTGCAAAATATCATTAGGAAGAATTTTATTTCTTTCCTTTTTTTTTTCTTTTGTCAGTCGTGTTTGTTTCCAACCTAGATCTTTGAAATTCCAGCTTCCAGTTGCTTGCCATGTACACATAGTCAGTTTGATAAGTTATTGGTTGGGCAGTCCCACAATTTTGTAGTCCCCATTGCCTCACTGCATCTTGCGGGCAGGGCAGGTGTATGTCAGATTCTGTGGCTGGTTTGTTGTCCCAGTTCCACCACTGGGAGCCCACTCTGCTAACAGAAGATGGCTAGTTTAGGTTTCATAGCCTCCATTACTAGGAGTCCTCTTTAGGGTCAACCTCATTTTATCCTGTCTCCTCCTTCTTACCCATCTCATGTATGCCTGACTCTCTCCCAAGTCCACAAACCTACTCTCCTTCAATCATTCTTGCTACACATAATTAAAAATTTATCAGTACATAAATACAACCTGCTGAGTGCATTCAATTTCACCTGCATGTAAATGTTTCTATGCCTGATCACTTAGAATTGGATAACTTTAATCTTGGAGGAAGACTAATTCTTCTATCTCTCAACAGTCATTAATTGATGATCATCTAGGGATGGGGATTTGTGAGATTTCCCCTATCTACCTGGCATGTGATTTATGTTAGAATTGCTTGAGTCTTCATTTAGGTAACCATGATGTTGAGATTTCATGGGTGTAGCTTTCCTATCATAGATACAACACAGTCTCAGCAGACTTCCTGGTCCTCTGGCTCTTACAGTCTTTCCCTTTCTTTCATGAAGTTTTCTGAGCTTTAGTTAAAGTGGTTGTTTTTTAGATGCTTCAATTAATGATGAGCTCCCCATGGTCAGTTGTCCTTTGTATTTTGGCTACTTGTAGCTTTCTATAATGGTCTACTTCTCCTCCAAATAGAAGTTTCTTTGATAAGGGGTGAGAGCTACACTAATATGTGGTTATATAAAGAAGTATATTTCATGTAGTTAGGAAATGATACTGCTTTAGCAAAGTGTCATAGTGCATTCTCTCACTGGGTTTATGACCTCAACAGTCATTGGTTACTGTCCGCTCTTAATATTAATAAGATAAGTACAATAAATGAAAGGAATAGAGGCAGTTGCATTTGAATACAAAGAATGTCACAAAGTTTCCAATAACAGATATTCTGCTCCAGAAATAAATGATTTTTCTTGCAGAGTTCTCAATGGCCAAATAAACATTTGGTTTTCTAAAACAGATTCCAGAGGACTGTTTAGTTCTTTTCAAAATTTAATGCAGAATTTTAAATTGGAATATTTTTTAATTTAGTATTAAACTATCTTCATGTAACCTTGATATTTATCATATATCTAAATTCAGAATGAATGTATGTTCACTGTGGTTTGTTTCTCCTGAAAGTCACTTTAGGAGACCTAGTCACTGATAAATCCAATTTATCACAATTATTCTATGACTACTACTTTAGGGATCATGCTTAAATTATTTTCCCTAATCAAAAGTTACAAATATTTTCTTCAAGAAGTTTGGATATTTTGAATACAGTCAATGATTTTTAAACATTATGTTAATCTTGTTTATTTGGAATACATTCCCCTCAAAGATAATGCATCATTATTTTGTGTAATACAAAGCTTAATTGCTATGTTTCTGTTGGGAATATTTTGTTTATGCTAATGAGAAGTATTGGCCTGTAATTTTACTTGTGGGACAGAAAGCACACCCCCTTTTTCAATATCATGTAAAAATTGGGTATATTTTAGTTTAATAGAATTTTCTAATGGAATGATATGGCCCTAGAGTTTTCTATGTGACAAAATATAAAAACAAATACAATTACTTTAACATTAATTCAGCCCTTCAGGTTCTTTCTTTTTAGGCAGGCTTCAGATATTTATATATTTCAAGCAATATGGCCATATTTTGTAAGTTTTAAAATTTATTTCTATAACCTACATGATTGATTTCTTTATTATCCATTATATTTCCATAGTGTCTAGTATAATAATCTATCATTTGTGGCATTGGTTGCCACCCTGCATTATCTGTGAGTGGCTATAGCTATGACTTTTCAATTTTACTGTAATTGTTTTCTTAGTGTTTGTATGTGCATACATACGTATATCCAGTGTGTGTGTGTGTGTGTGTGTGTGTGTGTGTGTGTGTGTGTGTGTGTGCATGTTCTACAGTGCCTGTGTGGTTGTCAGAAGACAACTGGCAAGAACTGATTCTCTCCTCCCACTACATGAGTCCTGTGAAAAAACTCAGACTGTCTGACTTTTCATTTAGAACACTTATCCAGTAAGTCACTTTTTTATTCTTACTGATATTCTTTTTTTTATTTCAATATTCAGTGATTTAAAATATATTTGAAATTAAAATATACTTTCATTATTTTCCCCTAATTTTACTTCCCTTAAACCCTTCAGCCTTTACCCTGCTCTTTCAAATTTATGTACTATTTTCTTTCTTTCTTTCTTTCTTTCTTTCTTTCTTTCTTTCTTTCTTTCTTTCTTTCTTTCTTTCTTTCTTTCTGTGTGTATGTGTGTGCTTGCTTCTTTTACAAAGCAGTTTAGGTCCATTGATTATGTTGTAGTTTTCTTGGTTCTAATCCATTCATTGCAGATACAATCTTATTAAGTAACCCAAACCTGTCTTAAATCTGCATTCTTCCTGACTCAGCCTGCTGCATTCAAAGATTATAGACATGCATCAAAAACATATTCTTTGTTCTTAATTTCATTAAAATTAATTTGTGTTTCAGTTCATTTTTAGTTTCTGAGGCTGTATATTAACTTGAAGTTTATCTTTTATTGGTTTTATTATGTGACTTTAATGTTAGGAATATTCCTTTGTACAAATTTTAGGTACATATTGTATAATAAATTTTTTATTTCATTCTAATGAAATTATTATATTTAAAAACTATTGTCTTTCTTCATACTTAAATGAATGTGGACCCCTGATACTGATGTTGGTATCTTCCTTGACCTTTCTTAACTTTATTTATTAAGACAGGATATATCACTGAACAGAGCACTTGCAAACTTTGGCTAATCTACATAGCCAGCTACTTCTAGGGACCTTGTCTCTGTCTTTCAGGTACTGGGATTATAGGAAGGCTTCTATGATTTCCCTGAATTTTTATGGCTTCTGGGGACCCAAACCTCAGGCCTTATGCTTTTACATGAAGTAGTATATACTCTGAGGCATCTCCATTCTGATATCATAATCTTTTATTTCATAAACATTTAGGGATTTTTTCAGGTGTCTTTCTATTATTTTTTATTATGCTTCTGTTGTTATTAGATATTCATAAGCTCAAATAATTTATTTTTATTGATAATTTTAATACAGGTGAAAAAATATTTTGATTAAATCCATTCCACATTCCCTCCTCTTTAATTCCTACTATAACACCTACATAATATTCCCTTCCATTTTTATGACATTTCTTTCTTTCTTTATACAATCATCATTGAGTACACTTAATGTTGCCTGTATGTGCTCAGGTTTAGGACAATCTCTTTGATCATAGGTTAGATTCTTAGGGGTCACCTCCCAGAAGAACATTTCATTGTGCCTCCAGCCTTTCTTTGAGGCTTCATGACCCCTTCCTTTGCACATGCAGAGATTTTGGCTGCTAGATATTATGCAGGTCTTCTGTATGCAATCAAAGTTGCTGTTAGTTCATGCCCAAAAGGCTGTCATACCCAGCAAATCAGGATTAGCTGAAGATACCTGCTACTTCTGGTGCCTAGAATCTCTTGCTCTCTCTTCAAGGAGGAGCTGTGAGCCTTGAAAGGAGGCATGTGACATAAAATTCCCAGTTGGTGCTCCCAGATGAACACAGCAGAAGCTCTTATTCTCTGCCCATTGAACAACTATGAACAATATTAATTGCCATTTACTGCAAGAACAAGCTTCTTTGATGAATATTGAGAGATTCATGAATGTCTGGGTATAACCGCCAGAAGTTGGTGGTAGTTTATTGCTATATCCATTTACCTGAATAATGGTATAAGCTTTTCTTATATAATCTAGCAGATCAGGAGTTTATACAGCAATGTATGGTACTAGGTGTAGTAATAGGAGCGGCAGGCTGCGTCCCGGCACCCGGCCGCCCACATGGCTAGCTCTACCCGAAATAATTACATGGACACTGTGTTCATTTAATCACCGCTTGGCCCTTTAGCTCTAGCCCTTACTGGCTAATTCTGATATCCCGATCAACCCATCTCTAATAATCTGTGAGCACCGGTCTTAGTGAGCACCGGTCTTACCGGGAGTGTATCTTCCCAGGAGCGGGGAGCATGGCGTCTCTCTGAGGCATCTGCTCCCGAGAGCAGAGCTGTGGAGTCTGACCTCACTTCCTCTTCCTCCCAGCATTCTGCTCTGTTCACTCCACCCACCCATGTTCTAAGCTATGAGCCCAAGCAGTTTGTTTATTACTTAACCAATGAAATCAACAGATTGATATATGACACTCCCACATCAACTAGGTATGAGTTTACCTTGTAGAGTAGGCTTTAAATTCAATCAAGAATGTTCTTCTTATTCCAATATTGTTTTTGCCACTCTTCCAGTGGTCATATGTTAGCAGTCCAGTTGTTATTGCAGTTTACAGGGTTCATAGCTGGGTAACATTGCTGAATGCAACTGCTCCCCCACTCCCGCCAGTGCAGGCATACTATCTCACAGAACTATTTTTAAAAAATTAGTAGAGAAGAAACTTCCAGTTCTGTATCATCTTGAGTTCTCCATGTTTTATGATCCAAGTGTATGGTGTCTCTGCAAAAGAATTTATCATCAAATACTAAAGAGGAATGGGATGTAATGGCAATATACTGTAATGTTTGAAGAGGCTCTGTGGGTTTTCACAGACCAACAACTCAAAAGAAGTGTTAGCCATTCTTACTGAATTTTACTTTTGATAGCCTATGCTGTCTCAAAGAGACATTATCCTGAGTTCCATGATAACTCTCTCTCAAATACTTTCTTAAAGAAATAACACACACACACACACACACACACACACACACACACACACACCACACTAACACACACACACGCACAGAGAGACAGACAGACAGACAGACAAACAGACAGACAGAGTTAGGAAACTTCTACAGTAGTCTTCCATATAGCATTTCAAAAATCTTTAGTGTTATGTCTACCTACCAATATTCTATTTTCTACTATGCCCCACCTGCTTCATTATCCCTCTTTTCATCCTTCATACCATTCTGTTCTGTTTTCCTTCACTTAAAATCGTATCCCAAAGTTCCTTAATAGTTTTCTGATCCATAAGGATATTTAAATTTGCACACACAGAAACACACACACACAAAATCACAAATTCAAAAATTTTAATCTATGATGCCATACATGGAATTTTTCTTTCTGGTCTCAGTTACTTCATTCAGTGTATTTCCAGCTCCATTTGTTTATCTGTGAATTTTATTATTTTCCTGT
This sequence comes from Microtus ochrogaster, assembly GCF_000317375.1. NCBI lineage: Eukaryota > Metazoa > Chordata > Mammalia > Rodentia > Cricetidae > Microtus > Microtus ochrogaster. The sequence goes on along the minus strand of NW_004949123.1, from coordinate 5,175,008 downwards.
GAATTTTATGATTTTATTTTTCTTACAGTTGAACAGTTCTCTATTCTCTATAGATTTATTACATGTTTATTATCCATTCATCAGTTTATGGTCATTTTGACTGTTTCATATGCTAAGATAAAATTGCAGTGAACTTGAAAAAAGAAGTATTTCTGTTGGGAGCAGTGAGACCTCAGATCCTGAATTTCTTGTAATCCCCTGATCTTAGTGCCTACAGCTGCTCTGAGCAAAAGACCTTCAGGAGTTCCTGATGGCAGGAGAGTGGTTTCTGGTGAGTTTGGCTGGGGCGGGGCTATCTCTATACAATCTGCCCCTGAACACATAATGGGGGCATTCATGGGGAATTCAAGGATGACCCGTGTCGCTGTCTCTCTGTCTGTGTGTGTCTGTGTATTTCAACCTCCAGCCCCTTGCCTGAAGCTCGCAAACTGGGTGCCAGCACACAGAGCGCAGACACGGGGCGCGGGCATGGCATATCCCCATAATAAATATATAATCCATTGAATGACTTTTTGAGACGGGGTCTTATTGCATATCCCTGACTGGACTGGAACTCTTTATGTAGAACAGGCAGGCCTTGAAATCATAGAGTTGTCTCCAATTATGCCTTCAAAGTGTTGGAATTAAAAGCATGTGCTACGACACTTGATCCTTTGGGTAACTTTAAATTAGGGAAACTTGTTTTTTTTTAGTTCAGAATATGGTCTATGATAGCAAATAATTTATTGAGCTGTGATGGAGGAAGAAAGGAGGATGGAAGGGGAAGAAGGGGGGAGAAGGTGAGGGGTGAGGAGAAATTGAGGAAATGGGATTGTAGAGATGGAGGAAAGACAGAGATGAGAGCAAGGAAAGAGATTTCTTGATTGAGGGAGCTATTATAGGCTTAGCAGAAACCTGGCTCTAGAGAAATTCTCAAGAATCCACAAGGATGACCCTATCTAAAACCCTAAGCAATAGAGGAGAGGGTCCCAATCTTGACTTGTAGTCAGCCTGATGAATAACCTTATTTTTGTGGTCTTTTGAGACAAGGTTTCTCTGTAGCTTTGGAGCCTGTCCTGAAACTAGTTCTTATAGACCAGGCTGGCCTTGAACTCCCAGAGATCTGCCTGCCTCTGCCTCCCTGTGCTGGGATTAAAGGTGTGTGCCACCACTGCCTGGCTGAATATCTTAAATATCACTATAGAACCTTCATCCAGCAACTGATGGAAACAGAGGCAGAGACCTGCACTGGAGCATTGGACTGAGCTCCAGAGGTCCAATTGAAGAGTGGAAGGAATGAGAATAAGAGCAAAGAGGTCAAGCCCATGATGGGTTCAGTCACTGAAACAGTCTATCGGAGCTAGTGGGAGCTCACCAACTCCAGCCAGACTGGGAAGGAGAAAGTATGGAAACAAACTGGTCCTTCTGAGTGTGATTGGCAGTTGCATGGCTGGGGTAGACTGAGGGGCCACTTTCAGGGTCACCAGGATTTATCCCTATTGCACGTACTGGCTTTTTGGGAACCTATTCTCTTTGGATGTATGCCTTGCTTGGCCTGGATATAGTGGGGAAGGCCTTGGACCTTTCACAGGAAAGTGTACTTTGCCCTCTCTGAGGATTAGATGGTGGGGGTGGGGTGAGAGGGTATGTAGAGGGAGCAGAAACTTATGTATAGTGAAAAAGGTTAGTTTGAGATATATATATATATATATATATGTGTGTGTGTGTGTGTGTGTGTGTGTGTGTGTGTACATTAATGCCTGCCAGAAGAGGTAGCAGGCTTTTAAGACAAGATCTCATAGAGTTTTGGCAACTTGCAAGTCTTTATTTCCAGAGACATAGGAAACAAGATACTAGTGAGTCAATGTATTTGTGATCACAGCTTGATCAAAACAGTATAGTTATATACAACTCTTGATCTCTTCTTAAATTCAAATGTAATGTTAGGACCCTGAAGATGGACTTGGGTCAGGAGAGTCACTGAGTTGTCTGTGTTTCTTCCCAGTTTGGACACAGTGAATAACTCTTCTTTCTCTACCACTCACTGTTACTTAAATTTGTATACTGCATATGGGTGTCCACGTCTAGCTAAATGAGGCTGCCCAAGGCCAGGATTTGACCTTATAATCTCCATTATCAATTGACATTTTGGAAATTAACTCTTTGGAATTATCTGTCTCTTTGAGGGTTACTATATTTTAATTGAAAAATTTCTTTTCTAATTAACTCCAGGGTTTGAATATCAGGAACATCTACCTTTACCCCATGAAGGGTCTTTGACTAGCACTGTTCTATGAAATTGTCAGATGGGAGAAAAAAATTCACCTCTAGTGCAGAAGGCTAGATTGCCTTTTACAGGTGAGATTCATCAGTGCTCAGAGACTGTGTCCCTTTGGGTTAGACCCGGAACTTCACTCTTGTCTGTCACTTGCTTCATTGAAGTCCATGTTACTAATTCCTGATAACAGCAGTTCTCACTTGGCCTGGCTTTCTTTTTCTTCTATTTGATCTTGACGAATCTTCTTTGAGAATAAAGCCATGATTGCAAAAGAAATTAAGTCTAAAACTTTTGCAATTTGCAATCTCACATGGACTTACTTTTAAGATGTAAAACTAGACATTTTTCCTGTACCAATCACTCATCTTTTTCTCTCAGACACAAGAAAATCATAAGTGCAAGGCAACACATAGAAAACATGCTCCTTCAATTTCCCTGCAATTTTAATTGGCCCATTTTAAAAATGTTTTTTTTCCTGAAACATGAAAGTCAATTATTTTACAACTTTTGTAATTAAAGTCCTATTCAGTATTTTTGGATCACCTGAAGATGATTAAAATTGAAAGTCAAAAAAATTTAAATGTATAAACCAAACTATTGATTCTCTATTGAGTCAGCTCACTGGCATGTACATTCATCTTTCATGCAGAAAGTTTGCTTAAAAAAATAGATGGCGGATGTTTCAGAGTAATTATTCATGGAAGCTTTATTTCTCAATTACTTCCTTTTAATTTTCCACTTGGAAGATGACCATTTTGAATAAAAAATTATTTTCAAGTCTTTGTCCTCTGAAAGCTATACTGAAAAATTCAATTACCTTGCATAAATTATAATGTTCCAAGGGCATTCCTCATTTTCAGAGGAGTCTATAAAAATTAACACAAATTTTAAAGTAGCTACACAAGTTGATTTTTCAAAATTACAGATTCACTTCCTGCTACCAGCAAAATTTCCCACAGAGCACTCAGCTTTGTCATCTAGAATTTGTCACTGTGCATTAAAGTCTTTTTGGCTCTCTTTATTCAAAGCTCTCCCAACTTAAGGCTTGGTATCAGAATATATACTAAGGGGAAACTTGCCCTGAAGCACTTCTACCACTCTCAAAATTGTTATCTAAGGTGTAAATAAAAGTCTTTTCTTCTTTTCTTTAGAAAAATACTCTAATATGTGAATCCATTATTTCAGTTTACTGTCAAAGGCTGTGTTATTTCAATGGATTTAATTTTTAAATTAGGAAATCCTTAATATCTATTATGGTGACCATAGAAAAAACTTGTATAATTATGTAATTTATTTCTTTTAAACGGTCTCTTAAAAACATGTTAGACTAAGAATCATCTGTTTTTATGAAAAGAATTTTACCCTTAGAGAGCTTAATACATGAATAAAATGTATTTTGATCATCTCAAACCCATTTACTCCCCAATAATGCCATCAAAATTCCCTTCTGATCCTTTATACCCTTCTTAACTGCATATCCTCCCTTAAGTTTTTAATTACTTGCAAAATCCAAATTATGATGCCTGTATCTTCATGGATATAGAGCCATTTACCATGACATGATTGACCTACTAGTGATCACTCCCCTGGAGAAAACTAATACCCTTTCTCCTACAAGTCATCACCTGTCAATAGCTCCTCAACAGTGGTTAGGGCTATGCTGACTAGTTTACTTTTATCCAGGTTTGTACAGGTAACCATAGCTGCTCTGTATTTATGACCATATTGGTCCTGTCATAAACAGTAGAAACAATTTGATCCCAATCTTCCCCAACCTCTGGCTCATACAATCTTTTGAAATTATACATATTAAGTTGGAATTTTAATTAAGGTCTAAAGTTATCTTTAGGTATTTTAATGAGAACTAAATAAGAGAGCATGGTAAAACATTAAATCTTAAATGAACTGAAATTATGAAAGAGGAACCTTTCATGAAACAAAAAAAGCAAACTAAGAAGATGACAAGGTTATAGATAAATCAACAAGCAGATATAGTAACATACATCATCATAATTTGGATATGCAGATTAAGCTGCAAATATTCTCTGTAATTTAACTGATGAAATCATAAAAATACTAATGCAGTGTGTTACACTGGCAATTATACAGTGTGGGTAGAAGTTTTGTAGAAGTTGGCTCTTTATATGATTGAAATTGTCAGTTCAGTAACAAATTTGTGTTTTATCTTTATGAATTACATAAAATTTTATGAGGTATAATGCATTTGCCATGATAACAAATAAAATATTTATAGACACAAAGAAAATCAAAAGTATGCCTTCAGAGAATATCACTGAAATACAAAAGAAGGCAGTAGATAGAATGAGTCAGAAAAAGCTACAAAATATACTTCCTTATGAGATAGTTCATGTCTGTGGAAGGAGCATGAAGCTCCTTTCTCACATATCTGTAAACCAGTACACAGAGAAAGGAATGCTGGTGCTGGATTGATTTCTCTTTCTAAAGTTTGTGTGTGGGGTCCCAGACCATGGGATAGCATACCCACATTTAGTGTGGGTCTTTCTCCTTCAGTTAATTCTTCCACTAAAGATCGTCATAGACACACCCAAATGCATGTCTCACTGACATCCTAAGTGTTTTTTAATATAGATTTTTGAACATGTTTGTGTGTGATAATCTCTCTCTCTCTCTCTCTCTCTCTCTCTCTCTCTCTCTCTCTCTCTCTCTCTGTGTGTGTGTGTGTGTGTGTGTGTGTGTTTGCATATATGTGTTTACTAGCTACAGTTTGCTTGTAGTAGTCATGATAACTTATATGGATTCAATTCTCTCCTTCTATCTTTAGGGTCCCAAGGTTTTCACTAAGATTGGCAGACTGGACAACAAACACAGGCACATTTACTGTTTTCCTGGGTCTTTCTTTCTTCTTTTACTGCATATATAATATACATTAAAATATATAATAATATATAAAAGTATATTTTCCTGTAGTATATTCTGATTTTCGTTACCCTCCCTCAACTTCCACAATGTTCTCCAAACCTCTTTTTTCACTGCATCTATACGCTTTCTATCTCTCATTAAAAACAAACAGATAATGAATAATAATAAAATGAAATAAAACAAAAAGATTATCTGGAAGAAAACAAAGCAAGCATAAAAACAGAAGCATAATAGCCAAAGAAAAAGCATGACATGAAAACGTTGCTACAGAAACATACGCATTTATCCACCATATAACCTTTAAAAACATAAAATAAGAAACCACAATATATATGCCAAAGACTTGTACAGAAAAAATAAAAAGTCCTGTTCAGTCATAATCAGAGAAGCTTCTTCTGGAGCACATGGTAACAAACAGAGACTCACAACTGGACAATATGAAAATAGGAAGAGCACTAAAGAGTTTGGAAAACTCAGTCCTAAACTGGGTTTCTCCATCAAATCCCTTCGCCAATATTTCAGGGAACCCTGTGGAGTGGAGGCAAAAAAGAATGTAAGAAGCTGAGGGAATGAAAGACATCAAGGAAACAGGCCCCCCTAGAGACATCAGAAGTGACAAACACAGGAACTCAGAGACATGAAGAATGTACAAGGTCTGTACATGTCTAGGGCAGATGGAGTCCTAAGCTGTGATGGGGAGTGGACTCAAGCCCCATTCCTAACCCAAAATCTATTCCTAATTGATAAACACTCACAGATCAAAAATTAGATTTCTTCAATTGAGTCTTACTGTATAGATTTGCGGGCTTGTTGCTGCTGCCTGTTGTGGGGTTCCCGTTTCCCAGGAGGCAGGAGATGAGATGACACAGAGGGAAGATTTTGGTCCACTGACAAGTTTTCTTGGCCAGTTTTGTTTACTCATTATGAATTTGCATGCACTTGCTTGTGTTTACACTATTGCCCTGTCTCATCTCACCCTTTCTTTCTTTTATATTTTTTATTGGGCAAGTTAGTGGAGTTATGGACACCATGCAAAAAGTTTAGAGGGGTCTAGCAGGAATTTTATGTGATCCCATACTTAGCCAAAAAATGTAGGTTCAATAGATGGACCCATGTTGAGTTAAGTTGTATAGGATTAACAAATGTTTGATTCTATGATCCCAATAGGTTATTGCTAAGTTGCCAACTGGCAGAGGACATGTTAGAAACTCTATATGGATTTCAGCAAAGGGACTGAAATCAAAGATCAGAATTGACACTTACCAAATAGTGCAAGGTTTATATTTTTTCATCTAATAAATCAATTTGTTATTGTAAATTTATAATGACCATAAGAAAGTGAGCACTAATTAACTGTTGTGTGCTGAGGGCCACAGCTGATTGTTCTAAGGCAGTAGCCATAGATCCTGTTTGAATAAGCGAGGTCATAGTGACTGTTCCTTCAGCTACCATAAGCAAGATGGTTGCAGTGATTGCTGTAGTTATTATAAAAAATCTCGCTTCATTCTAGTGGGATTCACAAGCTCTACTTTCTGATAATGGGTAACAGGGGCAGCAGGCACCCATAAGAATGCAGAAATGGAAACCAGGACCAACTAAAAGGCTTCTATAGGATTTTAGCCACCACCCAGCATGCAGAGGCTTGTGCAGCTTACATCTGCTGTGCTAGCATTGAGAAGTAAAAGGAAGAAGGGGAAGTTGACACCGATGGGAATGCCTTTGAAAGTAACATTTGTTTTAGGATTATTTGGACAGAGTCCTCAAATGATTTATTGCCCTTAAAGGTTCCATTATGGTAATTTCCCCTCATAAGAATAGGAGGGTTCTAAAGTCTATGCAAGCATGATTTCCACAGAGGTGCCAGTTGCCAAATAAGTTCCTATTGACCTGAGCAGGATTTCTGTAGGAGAATTTTTTTAGTGCTCATCAAATCATAATCCAGGGTGCTCTTATCCAGATGAATAAATACCTTTTCCCCCTAACAACAAATGGTCAGATATGAGAAATACAATGATCCCAGAATATGGGTAGTTCAATTTCTGTAGCGTAGTAGCATTAGCACAGAGGAGGTGTCTGAGATGTTTTTTTGGTTTGTGTCTGGCCTAATATCTTGACTTGGCACCCATATTGGTTTGGTTGGTTCTGTGGAAACACACAAGCATAACCTTGCCCTCCTGTTGTTAATAGAGGAGTGGGAAATCTCCAGACATTAGTTAGGTGATTTCTCCATCTCACTAGTGGGAGTGGAGTTTCCCAAGGGAGAGAAGTCTAGTGTCTAGAAGCAAGGCTAAGGCCCTCCTCATCAAAGGCCAAGAAAATATTTTGTGAAGAAGACCTCCACCAAGGCTTGGCGAGCACCCCTTTATTTTCTGAGGAGACTTTGGCCAATTCTTCTTTTAGGGAGTGATTTATTCTTTCCAAAAGAGCCTAGCCTTGGGGATTATAGGGAAGTCCTGTTGAGTGTTTGATTGTCCAGTTCTTTTTTTAAATATTTATTTTATATTTATTATGTATACCATATTCTTTCTACATGTATGCCTGCAGGCCAGAAGAGGGCACCAGACCTCATTACAGATGGTAGTGAGCCACCATGTGGTTGCCGGGAATCGAACTCAGGACCTTTGGAAGAGCAGGCAATGCTCTTAACCGCTAAGCCATCTCTCCAGCCTGATTGTCCAGTTCTGTAAGAAGTCTTTAAAGGTTTGAGAGGTTTATGCTGGACCATTGTCAGTTTTTATTGCCCAGGGTACCTCCATAACTAACATAGCTGTCCTTGTGCCTTGATAGCTTAGGTGGCCTTCTCCATTGTTTGGGGCATAGCATACACAAAAGAGAAATGGGTCTCAATAATTACATGTATATATGTAAACTTGGCAAAGGGGGCATAATGAGTGACATTCATTTGCCAAAGTATCTTGGAAACCGATTCCCTGGGGTTTATGCTTGCCTTTTTCAGAGTGCAAGCCCCTCACCCCTTATTCTCAAAGGGGCAAGAAGAAATTTCCTAGCAGAATGTTTTCCCAGGAAGATAGTGGCCTTCCGTTCCCCCTCCCAGGAAATTCCTAGTACAAGGTCACTTAGCTCAGCCCGGCCAGCCACTTGGGACAGGCTGATAAAGATGGCCTAACTCAGATACAGTGGCCTTGGTTTAAGAACAAGGAAAAAGCTAACTTAGCAGGATGGGGGGGAGCAAAAGTCCTTGCACCCATGCCAAAGCAGCTTCAAAAAGCCTCTTTGTAATCATGCCTTTAAAAGCTTACCCTACAGAGGAGATACAACTCCTCTCTCTACCTCGTTGTAAGGGGACCAGTAGACGGGTTCCAAACATGTTTGTACTATGCTGATTAAACCTTGCTTATTACAGTCTGGGCCTTCCTTGTGGTCTCTCTCTGGGGGTTGTACTCTGGGCACAACAAGAGGTCCCAACAGGGCCAATGTGGCAGATGTGGTGCAAGTTCTAGTTAAATGTTTATAGCAGAGCAAGGGTAAATCAGGTAAAAATTTTCCCTCCATGGAAGGAGTATTATTCATGATGGGTCCCAGAAAGATCCTATGAGGAGGGGCAGCCAAGAAGAAAGCGGGCAGAAGACACAATGTGAGTGACAAGAACTGCATCTCGGTCTTGCGCTCTGCCCCAAGTTCAAGCTAGTGGAAGTAGCTGAAGAGAATGTTCCAAATCTGAAAGGGAAAGGGGATTCAACTACAGTCGAACGGCCAAAGACTGTCCATAAATTAAGAGACCAGCCACCACCCCAATGGCTCTTTCATAGGTGGTCATGTAACCAGATTAGTTGAGAAGAGGAAAGAAAAGGAAATGTAAGGTTAACACAAAAAAGCCCTAACTCACCAAGGACTTAGATAACGAAAATAGGTGTCAACTCACCAAAAAACAGCTAAAGGGACAAACTCAAGACACTGGTGGAGAATCAGAATGGAGACAGCAGCCAGGGCAGCAAGAAAGAAATATGCAAAAAAAAAAATAATAAAAAAAAATAAAAAAAGGTAACAGGAACCTAAAAAGAGAGTAAAAGGAAAGGATCCATCCAGGTTGGGAGACAGTTGTAGTTTTTGTGGAACATTGCTGCTGTCTGTTGTGGGGTCCCCGTTTCCCGGGGCTCAAGAGGTGAGAAGATGGAGGCAAAGGCACAGACTCCAGGAGATTCCAATACAGAAACTCTTTATTGTAAACAGATTGGGTTTTTTTTTTTTTGGGCGGGGGTAGGGAAATTAAACTGCCGCAAGAGCATTTCTGGTTGGTCCTTTTGAAACTGGCTGGTCACTGCTGATGTGTTATGATTGGCTAATCATTAATTACTACTACTATGCTTTTAGTCTGCTAATAGGTTGTCTTGGCCTATTTTGCTTTCTCATTTTGAGTTTGCATGGGCTTGCTTGTACTTGTGCTATTGCCCTGTCTCATTATTGGGTATACAAACAAACCATCAGGTGTAGCACCCATGCCCAGCAGTAGATGACCAAGACCAAATGAACACAATGGCATTTTTAGAGTTTCTTTGTCTCAGGTTTTTTTTTAATAAAACTGAATTATCAATCTAAGTCAGCCTTGATAAATATACTTCTTTTCAACATTATACCATAGCACAGAATTTTAGCCACAACATCTGCCTTTTATGAATAAAGGCTCATCTCTATCCCATAACACAAGAATTTACCAAGTCTAACAGTACTAACACTGTTTGAAAGTCCATTTTGAAGTCTTTAAAGACACTCAAAGCAATTTCTGAACTATAAGCATTCACTTACATCATAAAAAGTTACATTTTTTAAGTGTACAATGTATCAAACATTTCTATTTTAAAATGGGAGAATGGGACATATCAAGGAATAACCATGTCAAATTAAGAATGAAACATATCAAAGCCAACATCAAATTCTCCAGCTCTAGGTCCTGCATCTGGTGCTTTAGTGATATTATCTATACTGTACTTAGTAGTTAGCCCATTCCCTCAAGCTCTGTTGCCCACATCACACCTTGCCTTTTCTTGAATTGGCTTCACTTGGTGCTTGCAGCTTTTTTTCATTTGCTATTCAACATTTCTGAAATTTCTAGCATCCAAGGATTGGCACTAACACACAGCCCTTACTTTCACAGTTCTAAGCATAGCCTAATTAATGAGTTCTATACAGGCAATCTGCCTCTTTTATATGGTGCTGAACCCAAACATCTTTCTGGACCGTTGGCACAAGCTACTAACAGAGGGAAAATGGTGACAGTCCTACAAACTGTTAAGAGTCCAAGTGTCTTTCCCGGAGTCAATGAAATTAACTAGCAAACCATAGTGGAAGCTAAAATGGAAAATGTAGGAATATACCTAATTAAAATACACATTTTTAAACAATGTGGAGAACAGTAGATCACATGAAAAATTACAAAATATTTGGAACGGAATAACTGAAACACAAGGCATATGGTGTACATTCAACACAGTGCTAAAATCAGATTCAAGTCTACAAATACACACATTAAGAAAATAGAAGCTATATATAGTTGTTCAATCCTGTAATCACAAGCACGTAGAACTGAAATTTGTAAGGATCATGAGTTTGAGGCCATCCTGACCTATTTTGTAAGACCCTTCAAAATTAAAAAGAAGTAAAAGGGAAGGAGAAGGAGAGTGAATAAGAGGATGTGGAATACAAAAGGAGATATTTCAAATTAGCAATATAATATTACATCTTATTTAATTGAAACAGGAATTTGAAATAGATCTCAAAGCTTGGATATATAAAAAAGCAAAGATTATAAATTCTAGAGATAATACAAAATATAATGAAATTAAAAATTAGATTTTAGAATATACACTTAGGGTGATAATCCCTAACAAAAATAAATAAGCCAAACCCAATAGAAAGACAGAGTATTACCACCAAAACCAGGAAAGAGTTATTGCCAACAATCCATCTGACAGATATTTAATAGTCAGAATATTTAAGGAAGTGAAAACAAATAAACAAAAAAAAGAGTCACAGAAACAACAGAATTCTAATTGGTTTAGGAATCTAATCAAATAGTATTCAATGGAAACAATGTTCCCCATCCTCAACAATTATGGAATGCAAATTAAAACAATTTAGCGATTGAATCCCTCTCCAGTCAAAGAGGCTAAGATTAACAAACAACTGATAACAGCACTGATGAAGCTGTGGCAAATGAGAAACTCCCAGGAATTCTTAGTGGGAATTAAAATTACTGCAATACAGTCACTCTGGAAATCAGTAGAAAAGATCCTCAAAAAAAAAAAAGTAAAAAAAAATCCTTCCATAAGAACAAACTAAAATAATTATAAAATAACCTCAAAATAAATCACATAATGGGCAAACTAGAGGAAATAATGAACTGAAACATAAAGCTTTTACAACTGAATCATAAAGAATCAAATCAGTAGAATAACCAATAATTAATGAAAAGATTGACTCAATAATTAAGAACCTTCCATAAAAGAGAATTCACACTATATAGATTCTCTGGAAAATTCTATTTAACATTTGTAGAATTAATGAGAAATTATTCTGAAAATTTTTCAACAATTTGTAGAGGAATGAAATGCTCAAATTCATTCTATTAGGACATCTTTACTCTGATACCAAGGCCAGACAAAGTTGTTGCTAAAAAATAAATTTGTGCAGCTAAATATTCTCATCAAAATCCTAGCAAACCAATTTAAATTAAATTTAAAAGGATTATAAATAATAAAAATGTAAAATTTATAGCCAGCCTACAAAAAAAAATTTACCAGACTACAGTCTGTAATTGTAATAAGCATTATTAGAAGAATAAAGGAAGAGTACATAATTGTTATAGATGATTTAGGAAGAATGTACAAGGGTCCAAAAATTTTGATGGTAAAGAAAAGAACAAACACATACACACAGACACCCACACAAACACACACATGCCAGGTGGATCTCTTTATTATTTTTTTATTTTAATTAATTAATTAATTTATTTATTTATTTTTTTGGTTTTTCAAGACAGGGTTTCTCTGCCAGGCTCACATAGGGAAGAAATGATTCTAAAAAAAAAGGTAAACAAATATAACACAATGAAGGTGAACTTTTTTCTTATATCACATAGAAACATATGTATCCTAAAATTATAAAGCTAGAAGAAATGCATAGCCTTATGATTTCTAATATTTGTTAATTTGAAATTGCACAAACAGCATGATCTTTAATAAAATTAAGTAAAGAAACAGGACAAATTTAAACTTTTAAAAATGGAAATAACCAATAACACACTGAGAAGTGGAAAAGCAACTTGTAAAATCAGAAACAAATATATTCCAATTATATATATGCTAATATCTAAGTGCCCTAAATAATTCCTATCATTCATGCAATAAACTTGCAGAAACTTTCATTCCAAAGTTATTATCAAATAGATAAGAAGCAGAAAAAAACTGAATCAAAATAAAATGTATTTTAAATTCTAACATATCAAGATGACCATTATTAAAAAAGAAAGAAAGGAAAAAAGAAAGAATAAAAGAAAACATACCCATTTGGAAAAAATGGGACCTTTACTTACTGTAATTGGAATATTAACATGTTGTCATTGTCACAACTATTATTTAAGATTACTCTAAAATTTAAAATAAAATCACACTGTGAGCAAATATTTATACTTCTGCGTGTACCCAGAATAACTGAAAATGGACATCTGAAAGGGATATATTTATATCTGTTTTCATAGCAGAATGATTCTATAATAGGTAATTTATCTAAATAATTTATCTCTATTGGGATAAATGATCAAATATAACATGATATATAAGAAAACAATGAAGATTATTTCAGATTTGAATTGGGAGGACATATTTTTATATGGAGAAAATCACTTGATGGTATTAAAATATGTTCGAATATTTGTGTAAACATTTGATCTCTTTCACAAAAACTTCAGCAATGCAGTTTAAAAGTCTGCACATATTTGGGAAGCAAAAGCACACAGATCTCAGAGTTTGAGTCCAGCCTGATTTACAGAGTGAGTTTCACAACCAGGCCTCTTACAGAGAGAAACCCTCTCTCAAAAACTAACAACAATAAAACAATAACTAAGAACTTTGTACATATGTAGGTGTATGTATATGTGTGTATGTGTGTGTGTGTTTGTGTGTATGTGTGGGTGTGTGCATGTGTATAACATAACAGGAAGCTGACATTTATTTTAATAGCAGACTAGATACACTACTGGTTATATGAATACTTTTACTAAAATAAATTTGTTTACATGCACACACATAAAAACACACATTTAAGTTCAGCTCAAATTTGATTGAATTAGTTTTCCATTCTTCTTCATCTAATTCTTATTATATCTTCAATAGATATAAACAATGTAGAGTCATATTGATTTGAAACTCAATAATCTAAGATAATAACAATCATGGTAATGGTATACAGTATATTCATTTTTCATGTTCAGTGCTAGAAGCAATTATTCTAGAGTGCTGGTTAAATAACATAAGGTTCACATAAAACATTGGCTGATCTTGATATCACCCATGGTGAGACAGAGAAGAAACTGACTCATTTTTAGATGAAGTGATTACTGTCAAGATATTAAGCAGTTTCCTCTTCTTAAAGAAAGCAATCTAAGTCAGTTTTTCTAAAAATAGATTTTTTTCTTCAATAGTATATTTTCATGGCTGAAATTTCATGGCAGTTTAACAACATGTGTTTTAGCACATGATGAAAAGCAAAAACGAATATCCACCAAGATAAAGTCTATGGGAAACCAACAATATCAAACATAGATACAGATGAATATTGTATACAGAAGAAATTTTGGTTTTTTATTCTCTTTTGTTTCTATCATATGTAAGTGTACTTATACTAATGATACTGGTTAGTAAGTAAATGGATTTTCATGGCCATGAAATGACATTGACTTTTGTAATCACAAGCCTTTGTGTGTAGTATTCGAGTAGAGGACGATCATAAAGCAAAGCCTCCTTACTTAGACATGTCTACAAAAGTGATAACCATTATCACTAATTAGCTGATCTTTGAGCTATAATTAATCTGGGATAAATTGTTATGGATATTAAAGATAAGGAAGCATTAAAGGCAAGCAAATTATTGAAGTATTAGTGTCAGAAGAGATTTTTATGTAAGCAGTACATCCTAATGGAAAGTACAAGGTTCGATATGATCTTCTGATTCTACTAAGAAAGCTGATAAGAATTTCCAAACCTTAACCTGGGAAGTTTAGTGAAAGTAAATCTCCAAGTAGCTTTCTTAAATATAACATACTATGATCATTGTCAGTTTTGCTACAAATAGTTTTGGGTCAGGTTCATTTCAAAGAAAATTTTATGCCTAACCATGAATAAGCATAAATCTATTATTAGACAAGTAAACAAGCAGACATTTGAGATTTAATTTTTGGAAAATACCAAGTAAAATTTATTAATAGCATTGTTACATTTAAAATATCGGCAGCTTGCCACTAGGAATTTATTCACAAATAGCATTGTGTACAATTATATAAATTTGTCTAATAAAACTCCAAGAGTGCCATCAAGATATGACATTAAAAATAATCCTGTACATTCTCAGCATTTGCATGCATAATTGGATAGAAAACTTGAATGACATTCTATTGTGACATCTGCCAGCTAATATAAAAGCTAATATAAAATGAATCAGTTTAAATACATGAAGATGAATTTAACTTTCAATGTCTTAGGATGAATTTTAAAAGTGCATGTTAAACTGTAGTAGGCAACATAAATCATGTAATTTTATAAATTTTGACTTTATACTAAAGACAAAGTCTTTTTGATGTGGGTTCTCTCGGATTGTATTATCTATTTATACATGTTCTTTGGCAACTTTAATTTAGAATTTAGTCTTGCTTAAGATTTTAACTCTCAAGTAATTATGCTTTATAACACATTTGGGTCTTTAAATTTGAATGGGTTTAGCATGGTAAATTAGTGTGTGCAAATTTCATCTCACCAACATATTGGAATTCTTCCATTTTGGTATCAAGTGAAAAACAAATTATGATGAACTTAGAATTTTAATGGACTGAAATTAATCTTCTGTAGCTCTTTTGGTAAATGTGAACCTAATGTATCTGCTTTTTATCCTAATTACAATTAGTTACAACAGTGTAATTTATCATGCAAAAGAGCTTTTTGTTTGTTACATCAAAGACCTTGTAGTACAACCGATAGAAATTTCTGCCTATGGATGCCTATACATAATGAATACTCTAGGAAGTTTTAATGAAGCCTTCTGTTCTCCGAAACCTGAACGGACCCTTTGAAATTCAGAAAAAAACTCTAAATTATCCTGTTGTAATCTCAAATATCCCTGTTCCCAGCAATGGAAAGAGAATAAAATGGAGGCCAAAGGAAATGTTACACCCTTGCCCCTGGTTTCATTGCCCATTTGCTGGACAAAGGGCACATTCTATTTTGTCTTGAAGTAGAAATGTGCATAAGGAGTATACCAGCCATATTCTTACACCAGAATTTAGCATTCATTTCACACAAAAATATACATACCTCATTTAATGTTAGAACTCTTGTACAAATTTGATAGTTAGTTTGATTCATTGAAGTCAGCCCTTACATGTCAACTTTAATGTTAGCCTCTGCTCTGAAACAACTAGAAAGTCCCTCCCGAGATTTAGGATAGCCCCCCCCCCCACACACACTCCTCTCTCCTTTTCATTTAGGATAGTCCTTTTGGTGTGTTTGCTTGTTCTAAATATTTGCTTTCATTTTAGAATGTGTATTGACCTTGTTAGAATCTGAAGGAACTAGACTGAACATGAAGTAATTACTCTTCCAGGAGATGTTGGACAATGGATGGCTCAGTGTTTAAAAACATGGCTACTCTTGCCAAGGACTCTTGATTAACTCCTCGAATCATATCAAAGCTACGAATCTACCATGAAATAATCAACTGTGATTTCCTGAGAGCTTGTGATTTACTTACAACAATAAAACATCACTAGATGAGATGTCTTTTGGGGCTTACCTCTTCTTCATGTAGCACTAAACTATTGGTTCACTTTGGTCTTAGAGATTTTTAATACCGATTTCCTTTCTCTATCACAACATTTGGTTGCAAATTCTTTGCCTTCACAGAATAAAATTATATTGTGGTAATTAAATTTCACTTATTTATTGCTCTATTTAATGCTTTAGATCATTACAATGGAATGTTTGCATGAATTGAGGTAAATTGTTGTCCTAGGTCAATATAAAATCAGAAAATATATATTTCTGTTATGTTTCATAAGGTCTAACATTTAGTGTTAGAGTTTTCAAAAGAGTATGTTACTATATGTAATATTTCTAATGATTGTCTAGCCATTTTGAAACACATCTTCCTATTTCTAAATAACAGTAAAATATTAAGAAAAACATATCACTATTCATTTTGTGTTCTAAGATATTTGCAAAGAATATTTAATTTGGTAAATTTATGCTTATTTTCTTATGCTCTAGTTATGGTGAAATGAAGTGTTCAGTATTCTACAGCAAGAGAATAGCTCATATAGTTCAGATTAAATATATTTAATCACAACATAAATTAATTCCTTTAGCAATATAAATTCTTCAGAGTTAACTATTTCTTCACAAAGCAAGTCTGGTTGTTTTAAACTAACCTTCTAACTATTGCTGTGTAAATCTATAAAATAATTTTGATTTCTAATTTTAAATATGCATCAAAAGGTAACATTTCCTTTATGAGATGAGTGCTCATGCACTTAAAAAGATATTTTCAAATTCTCAACTCCATTTTACAATTGAAAGGGTAAGTTACTTTTTAAATAATCAGGAGACCATGGGTCCAAGGAGATGGAATAGTGAGTAAAGAACTTGCCACAGAAATCTGAGTGCCTGGAGGTATGTTACTTTAACACACTTGCTGTGGAATGAAAGAAAGTTGATACCTGGAACTGACTGGCCAATTAGTCTAAATGAAATGCTAAGCTTTCAGTGAGAGATCAGATCCCTCAGACAATTAACTGGTAATATGATTGAAGAAAGACATCCTAAGATCAGCCATTGCCCTCCACTTAGGTATGCGCAGATGAGTATACCCATACATATACAACATATGCAAACATACACACACACTCACAAACACACACACACCATATGTTCACGTAAACAAAAATTTCACAGAAGGAATCATCACACTGAAAATATTTTCTCCATTCCACATTTGTTATCAAGTTTGTTGAGACATTTTCTAGCCTGAAAATCTTTATCCATCTCAGTTGTAATATCACTGTTTTTTTTTAATTTACCACAAACTATTTTTTTTAAAGGAATATTTACAACTTTAATGGTAAACTTACAGAACCTAGGTTCCCATGTAGCCCAGGTGGCAGGAAAGAAAAAAGGGAGCACGCAGCCTCCGCGCGCTAGATTTAACAGTCCACAATCGCCTGAGGCAAAACCTGCCCCCTAAAGGCCCCTACAACCATGAAATCCTATAAGGCTATATATAAGTTGTGAAATATTTTAATAGATATGTTACATTCACTTATGCTGTGGAACATTTGTTTAATGATGCAAAGATGTGTTGCTTTTGTTTAACTCTGTGAAGCTTTGTTATTTTGCCTGCCTAAAACACCTGATTGGTCTCACTGAACTTCAGGCTAATAACTAGGTAGGAAAGGAATAGGTAGGCTGCCAGGCAGAAGAAATAAATAAGGATGAGAGAGAAGAGGAGCGAGAAAAGAAGGGAGGCGAAGGGAAGGAGGGGGCCAGGGGCCAGCCACATAGCCAGACATAGAGTAAGAAGTAAAGAAAAATATATAAAATAGAGAAAGGTAAAATCCCAGAGGTAAAAGGTAGATGGGATAATTTAAATGTTCTTAAGTTTTGAAAAGCTGGCTAGAAATAAGACAAGCTAAGGCCGGACATTTATAAGTAAGAATAAACCTCCGTATATTTATTTGGGAGCTAGGTAATGCGCCCTCAAAAGTAAAAAGTAAAAAACAAAAACAAAAAACCCTACACGTTCATTTTAGTAGAATTCTAGATATTCTTTTTTTTAAATATATTTCTGAAGTGCTACTTTGTGCATTCTAGGTAAGCACTGTCACAGAGAACTCCCAGGCTTTGGATTTCTTTTTTTATTATTATT
>NW_004949123.1:5118837-5154772 GCF_000317375.1 Microtus ochrogaster | reverse complement strand
AACAACCTACATGCCCTTCAATAGAAGAATGGATGAAGAAAGTATGGAATATATACATATTAGAGTACTACTCAGCAGTAAAAAACAAGGACTTCTTGAAGTTTGCGTACAAATTGATGGAAATAGAAAATACCGCAAACTATTTTGTATAAGGAATGAATAAAGTTGATTTACCAAGAGCATTAAAAACAGCATATAATAAATTTTAGGAGCTGTGTCTTCACACTTCAAAAGGTGACAGTGTAGGTTTCCTCCTCAGGATTTTCTCGCATTTGGAAGAACTGGGTCAGGAATCAGAGCTGCATTTTTTTGCACATGCCTGGATTTGACTCTAAGGAGGTTAGAGGTCTGTCTGTGACTCACATTTATTAAAGAACTATCTTGGGATTTGCAACCAAACTTTCCAAATAAAGTCTTCACTTTTCAATCTAATAACACACACCAATAAAAAGATTAAGGTGTTCACATATAATAATATATTTTAATTGTTTTATAAAATTATGCCTTTAGCTTTATGGTAAAATTTCATACTTACATCTTCATTAACAATCCTGCACTTACTAAGTAGTACTATATTATCCAAACTCAAGGACACCAGAACAAAAGTTTAGTTTTAGGAAATAGAAGACTAAAATGTTATTCTAGACTGTACAAGTTTTTCTACCCTGATAATATGGGGCAAATAAGATCAATGACTAAAACATGCTTCCTTCTCTATTGAAGTATGGCCAAAACAGTTATATACAGTCACATTTCAGCCACACTGATGAGTGCAGATTGGTATTGCACTTTCCAAAGGGCATCAGGCTTTTTCTCTCATGTCATTCTGCATTCATTTCTCTGCTCATCCATACACCCCAGTAAAGCAT
The DNA here is from genome assembly GCF_000317375.1 of Microtus ochrogaster. Classification (NCBI taxonomy): domain Eukaryota; kingdom Metazoa; phylum Chordata; class Mammalia; order Rodentia; family Cricetidae; genus Microtus; species Microtus ochrogaster. The sequence goes on along the minus strand of NW_004949123.1, from coordinate 5,153,903 downwards.
GACAAATTACTCTAAAAAATATTTATCAATGTTCCCCCATCTTGACTCTCTTCTCTCTCTCTCTCTCTCTCTCTCTCTCTCTCTCTCTCTCTCTCTCTCTCTCTCTCCTCCTCCTCTTCTTCCTCCTACTTCTTTTCCTCTTCCTCCTCTTCTTTCTATCCTACCTCCCTTCCTTTCCCATATTCTCTGTCTCTCTCTCAATTTAATAAAAGGCAATCATTATAGAAGCATAATAGTTGTGGCACTTACATAACATTGAGAAACACACTCACCCAAATGCATGGAAACCAATTGCTCTTGTCTGTGATTTCTCTTATAATCACAATTTGTCTCTTCCCTAAGAATTTCATTTCTTCCTTACTAATAACTTTGGGTGTTTTCCCACTGTTTATATGTTTATCTCACAAAAATATTCCATCCAGTAGGCACACATGTCTGTGGGTGGTCAAGAAGATGACTTTCCTTTTGGTGATATAGTTTTCACATATAGACTAAGTACTGGGACATATTTTATAGCTGAATGTATTTGTTCAATGAGGACTGTAGACACATTAAATCCTGATTTGTTACTCTTTACTCAGACTAATATCAAAAATATCAACTTTTCCTCAGTCTTACACAAGCTGCACAAAATTATCTCACTTTTGTCTCAGAGCACATTCAATCTAGACAGAACGATTTTTTGTAAATAGATAATAAATTTGAAACTTTACAGCTATTTACAAAGTCAGAACTACAGATGTCCAACCAAGGTTAGCAAGGAAAGCATGCCAGTTCTTTGCTTACTATTCTAATAGCAATTGACCTATGTCTCAGTTCCAGAATTGTTAAGGCCTTCCATGGGAGTCAACAAAGCATAGCATATCCAGATTAGGCAGGACAAAACTCTCGCCCCTTACATCAATGCTGGGCAAAGGCATCCACCACAGGGAATCAGTTCTAAAGAGCCCATCTCATGCATCAGGCACAAGACCTGGTCTAATTCTAGGGGCCCCACAGTAGACCAAACTACACAATCATCACCCACATGCAGAGGGACTATGTCAGTCCCATGTCGACTCCCTACCTATCAATCCAGAGTTTGTGAGCTTCCCCAAACTCAGGTCAGCTGTCTTCTTGGGTTTCTGTGCCAGTAAGTTTCCATGTCATGATCTTGGTTTCCCCTACCTCTCGGCCCCTCACCCCCATTTCCCCACCTAGCCTTGCTCATAAAGGGAGGTTCTTCCCTCCCTTTAACTATACTCTCAGACCTCTGCCCACTGCTTGGCTGTTTATCTCAGCAACTGTTTTCATCAGTTATTGGATGAAGGTTTCTTTTTGTCTTACTGGGTCTGTATTACCTTACCCAAGATGATATTTTTCTAGTCTATCCATTTGCTGGCAAATTTCAAGATGTCCTTGGTTTTTGTTTTTGGTTTTTGTTTGTTTGTTTGCTTGTTTGAATTTTTTTACTGCTGAGTAATACTCTATCTTCAGATGTTCCACATTTTCTTTCTCTATTCTTCAATTGTGGGGTATCTAGGTGGTTTCCAGGTTCAGGCTCTTAAAAATAATGTTGCCTAGTTGAGCAAGTGTCCTTGTAGTATAATTGAGCATCCTTTAAATATATGCCCAGGATTGATATTGCATGGTCTTGTGGTAGATTGATTTCCAATTTTCTGAGAAATTGCCAAATTGATTTCCAATGTGGTTGAACAAATTTGCACTCCCATTAATAGTGGAGGAGTGCTCCTTTATTTCACATCCTCTAAACATAGACTGTCATTAGCATTTTTTATTTTGTCCATCCTGACAAATATAAGATGGTATCTCAGAGTCATTTTGATTTATATTCCTCAATAGCTAAAGATGTTAAACAATTATTTAATTGTATCTCAGTGATTAGGGTTCCTCTATTGAAAATTCTAAGCTTAAAGCTACCTCGTTTTTAATTGGATTATTTGGTATTTTGATTTCTAGTTTCTTGAATTCCTTATGTATTTTGGATATCAGTCCTTTGTCAGATGTGGTATTGGTGAAAATCTTCTCCCAAAATCTGTGCTGCTGTTTTGTCTTATTGACTATATTTTGTGCATTACAGAAGTTTTTCTGTTTCAGGAGGTTTCATTTATTAATTGTCAATCTCAGTGTCTCGGCTGTTCATGTTATATTCAGGAACTAGACTCCTGTGCCAGTGTGTAAAGATCACTTTCCACTTGAGAGATATTTCTTATAATATGCTCAGAAAACATTCGTTTTTCATTGAAGAACACTCAATCTAGAATAAGAAATCTGCAATCAGAGATACAATTTAGGACTGGGAGACTCATCTCAACAATATAGTCATATAAATCTGTGATAACTTGGGCGAATTTGATAATTTTTAATCTAAAAAGGGGTAGAAAATGTTTTTTTATTATATACCTTGCAATCATCAAAGGTTTTATTATCTCTACAAGAAAAGAAAAACAAGACTAGCTTTTAAAATCAACTAATGGGATATAGACACCAACAAACACAACCACATATCATGAGACTCCAGTACATCAAACAAGATGGCCGACTTGTCCTTGAGATATAACAAGATGAATTCATCATTTACCAGTGTGGAATTGGTAAAATGAGAGTGGTTCCACAAATCCAAAATTCAATTCCCAGCACCCATGTTGAAAATCTCACAACCACCTGTATCTCCAATTCCAAGGATCTGATGACCTCTTTCTGCCCCTGTGGGCACCAGTGTTTATATGGTTCACATGCATCCAATCAGAAACCCACAGATGTCCATTCATTGAAAGTATGTGCATTATTTTTCTCAATATTTGAAATCCCTTGTTCTGTTACTGGTTAGTATTGTTTCTATAAAACATGAATGTCACCCTGATCCTTGGGTGAGGCAACCTGAGGTTTGAGTAGAGAATAAAGGAGACACAACAGGCGCTAACAAATAAGTATTCAATGAAATAAAATTTAGGAAATAAAGCAATTTTTTGTAGGAATAGCAAGGCCAGGGAACTTCAACTAAAGGAGCAGATTCAAAGAGTCCTAAATTAGTGGTAGCTTTTACTGAATTGAACATGAAAACTACTTTCAGACAAGGACAGTGTGAGCCTTTTGTAGAAAACAGCTCACTCTATCTCCTCATGCCACCAAAGACAGAAGCAACTGCTGTCAGTTACTCTTGGTTTGGATTTTGTGGTCAATTCAAGGCAGTTCTTTGTGGCCTTAAGCTCAGGATGTATGCTTGAAATAAGAGGTGGCTAACTACAGTTACTCAAATTTACCTTTCATTTTTTTCTTTTATCTAAGCCTGGGTATCTAGAAACATTTAGTAATACACTTTACCCTTCAGTTCTGTGGGTGAGTAAATCCTTCCTATTGATGCCTCCTTGTCTTCATAATCCAAAGCAGCTCTGTCAGTTTGATTTAAACTTGCAACCACAAGCAGTTTTTAATTGATTGACAAGTTTATTGTTTGTTTAAATTTTTATGTGTGCATATCTTGTGAAGGAGGAAGGAAAGGGCACATAATTAACTGGAGTGCACATATGGAAGTCAGAACAATTTTTTGGATTCAGTTTTCTCCTTCCATATTTCATAGGTTCCAGTGATTGCTTCATCATCAGAGAGTAGGGGAATTAAAGCCAGGTATGAACTCAGATCAGGCACACTTAAAATGTTTCTTCCACGGAAGAGTTCAAAGACAAGTAAGGATCCAAAGTTTGGATTGAACTTGTCTTTTGGGAAACTTCAGCTCTATCTCTATAAGCTGTCTACATTTGAAATTTCTTGACACTGTTAAAAAAATGAAAATTGTCTTTTACTACCCTTCACATTAAATCTTTAACAATTTATTTTACTGCTTAGAAAATTAAGAAATCTAGCCAAAGGATTATACTAAATCAGACATGCCTCTCAGCTTTGGTGGTATGGATTCAATAAAACTTCAAGTCCATGAGTTCAGGGAGAGTATTTTATAAGAAACACATCTACACTGGTCCCATCACAGTTAAAAAATTCCTAGAAATATCTCTGCCTTATTTTTCCTAAGTTTCTTGGTTTGCTAAGTCTGATGTTCTATTATGCTGACAGTTTGATGTCTGTAATACCTGCATTATTTTGAATGTTAATCAGAACAAGTCACGTGGTCTTCTCTTGTTCTCATTAGGCACCATAGCTGGCTTGGTACATATGGGATCTCAATGAATTTTCCTATGAGTAATGGAATTTCTGAACACCTTCTAAATCTTTCAAGAAAGGTCATTGCAACTTAAATAGCAAAGATGTTTGGGCTAGTGAAATGATACAGTCTATTTAAAATTTAAAACAAACCAAATTTACTTTGCTTATATAAGATTCCTACTATAAAATGGTATTTATTTATGTTCTCAATATTTTAATTACAATATTAGATATTTGTGGCTGTGGAGTTAGCTTATTGCATAAAAGTATTGCTCTTCAATCTTTAGGAACTGAGTCTAAATGTTTAGCATTCATACATGTAGCATCTATGGCCAAAAATGTTTGTAATGAATATTTCTTTTTACATTTGCACATTTATTTGAGCAATAATTATTCTCATTTGTTTAAATAGATAAAATAAATTTAATAATAGGAAGCTTTACCTTGTACAATGTAATTTTGATTATTTGCCTGATTTTCTAGCAATTTTGTGTGCATGTGTGTTGTGCTTGCACACATGCATATTCATGTGTACGTGAATATAGATGCTCTCACTCATGAATGCTCATGTGGAGACCAGAGGCCGAGTTTAGCAATGTTTGTCATCTACTATACCCCCTCTTATTTTGTGAAACATAATCTCTTAGTTAAAGTGGAGTTGAATTTTTCAGCTAGATGTGGGGTCACTAAGTCACCTGGACATGCTTAGACCTGCTCTACCCAGTCTCAGTTTAGTGATTACTGCTTCATGCTACCTAACTCTATTTTACTTGAGTCCTGGGGATTAGAACTCAGGTCTTCAGGCTTGGGCAGCTAACACTTTACTCACCGAGCTCTCTCCCTAACCCTTGAGCAACTTTAATGATAATTTCAGAAATCTATTTTAAAATATTTTATTTAGTAGCTTTACTCAGAAGGAATGTCTTTTTAAGTTAGGTTACTTTTCTACTTTGGAAAAAAAAAAAGAAAAGACATAGAATTTTAAAAGCATGTATTTTGTAGCATTAGACCTCTATCATGGATAAAATTCCCAAGAGCAGAGACTCATTGAAGTTTTTTTTGTAGAAATTCTTCCTTACTTTTGCTATTCAGGCTCTTGCTAACATTTTAATGATACAGCTGAGATGCTGGAAAATTGGGTAGAAAATAGCTATTGAGGGTTCAAAACCCGATCAGAACTTCTGTCAGCCCCATGAGGCTAATAAGAGAAAACTAGAGCTTCGACATTAATAAACTAGGAACTTGTGGGCTCAAGATCCTGGAGGGGAACACAGATCAGACATCACCAGTCAAGGACAGTAGCTCCTTTTCACTTGTAGCTCTCCACTGATTTGTGACTTTGAATTGACAGGATGAATAACTAAGCAGAACTTTTAAGAATATGAAAAATTTTACTACCTGTCTGTTCATTCCAAGCAGATATACACAAGAATCATGTCATAAGAATCATGTCACCAAAGTGAATGAGCCCTGGTAAAAATACCATGGTTTCAGCTGTCACCATATGTCACAAGACAATGCCTTGCTTTTCTGTCTTTTTACATTTAAACCAGGTTTCCCAAACAGTAAAACATTCCTGCTAGCTCACTCCCTCTATTCTCTAAACTTGTGTAGATTCTTTAACTCTTAACTACCAACCATATTGAAAAACAACTCTGAAAACCTTTTGTAATGTGCTTAAACAAAATTTCATGAAAATAGGGACACTATATGGTTTCATGTGTTAAAATAAAGAAATGTAAAATTTTTAAATATATTTATGAACAACTATAAAAAATAAATGTTATTGCATAGCTAAACCATAAATACATTAAGGAATTTTTAAAGAAAAAATAAACTAACTATAATTTCATATTCTATAGTTCATAAAATTAAATTCAAACCTAACATATCATGAAATTATGAGAAATCAACATATTTCATGAATACAACTGAGAAATCTTAAACTACATATTTGTGAGCAAAAGCTAGTACACTCTTAAAATGTATGACACAACATGACCAAATTATTCCTGTATGATTTTGGCATATGTAATTTAGCTAATGTAATACATAATTTAACAAATCTAAGATTTATTAATTCTTCTCTCATATATTACATCCAAACTGAAATTTCCCTCCCTCCATTCCTACCCTATCTTTTCTTTCCTCCAGATTACTTTTTTTCCCCTCAGAAAAGAGCAAGCCTCCAGGTATACCAACTGATCATAGCATAACACCATGCAATAAGAACAGGTATAAAAACATCAAGGCTGGACTGATGCTGAAAACAAGTCAAGTATTCCCAAGATAACTCTGAATAGAGAATTCTAAGGTTTTTCTTTATTAAAAATTTAAAATCATGGAACAGGAATGGGGATCCAACATCAAAGTGTGGAGCACGGGAGGAAGAGGAGGTGAGTGGGTGGGACCATAGCCTTTTTGGTAACACAAAGTCATTCCTTAAAATGGTCCAGTTTCTCAAAGGCCATTGTCTGTAGGAGGTTGCACATCACCTCCCCCTTTTGTATAAATTAGAGAGTTTCAATCCCAATACAAAACTATATACAATAAGAACATATATCAAATATAAAAATTAGAATTACAACCAGCATAAACAATACTAAGCAAGGGATATATGTTAAATGTTTCGATAATCATTCTATCCTAATGAGTAAAAGTCTTATATTAGGATGACTTGGCTAAATCATAAGAAAAAAGTTACTTTGACTACCTAATCTTCAAACCCATCGAAGGCCTGAGAAAGGAGATAATATTATTTGAGTAGGCAGGAAGTGCAATCAAGCAGCTTTCACAATGTGCAGTAGATGACAGAGACAACTGGCTACCTGGGCAATCACTCAAAGTCTCATTTGTAATGTTGAAGCAACAAACTTTGTCAAAGGCCTAAAGTAACTGACAGACAGTTTTCAGAGGCAAGAAAGTTTTTCAATACTGTCTTAGCCTGTCTTGGCAAGGTTTGGCTGTCTTTTTCTTATATACTTCTTATCCAGTCGAGATGCCATGCATTTTATCAATGGCCGAGACATGGGTAATTCATTGCTTAAAGGCCAGTTTTGCCATGGAGAAAACAATTTCCAAGTGGAGTGACTTCAGTGTTAAACATTTTCTCAAGAATATATAGGTGCTGCGTGGAGCAATCATGTCTCATGTCAACAGTACCCAAAGTTATTTAAAAGCCATGTTCTACCGTTTTCTGAAGTGGTTGAAGATTACCTATCAATGCAGAATACAATCTCTATTTATCTAAAAATCCTAATTAGTCTAACTATAAGTATGACAAAAATGAATAACTATTGACCTATAATACTTAAGACCTGCATAACTTAAAGAATAAGACTTCATATCAGAATATTAAACAATCTTTAAACAACTGCACAGCAAATTAGGACAATGACCTCAAAATGTAAACAATGTGTAGTACAGGTATATTGATCAGAGGTAGAGATGTATAATGTAATATGACAAATATATCCTAAAATTGTATCAATATACAATATGTCTTAAATCAAGGTAGAAACATGCATGTGTACAAACTGACAAAATAATTTTGCATAGGCGGACAAATATTGTAACCAGAAAAGGCCCATGCTTCTACATCTCAGACCACCCACCAAATCCCAGTGGCTCCACAGACGCAGCCGGCATCTTGAACAGCTCCAGGAGGCTCAGACTCCAGCTTTACCACCGATGTGCTGCAATACTTGCCCAGGCTGCCGAAGCCCAAAAGGTTGCCTATGTTGCTTACTTTAGAGGAGGCAGGCACCAGAAGGTCTCCAAATTGCACACCAGGCTAAGAAAGGCTATTATGTCTGAGCCTTTGACTCATAGTGTCACCTGCTCTAGAGCCTTGGACAGCACCCTGAGACCTCAGTCAAGCAGGACGTTCACACCACAGTCCTCACAACTCAGACCTGGCCAGCACCAGACTCTGGGCCCTCATCTTCTGTGCCGCCATGCAGTTCACTTCTCCCTGCTAAGGCAAATGTATTACTCCCACAGATGACAGGTAACTCCACCTCGCCTGACAGCACCTCTCTGAAGGATACAGCAGGAGATCAAGAGTCAGTGGATTTGGGATTGTATAGGATCTTTATGTTACGTAATTAGTGGGAAGCTTCTGTAGTTCTTTAGGACACAGCCTTATGACCAAATGGTGTCTCCAGATGAAGGACAACATTAGGGAGTTGAGTCTTGGTTCTGACTCCTGGGGGGTCAGCCCTTATCTGGAACACTGCGCAAACCAAAACAGAAAAAAAAAAAAGGCCTTTCTAACTGAAAGGACAGGCAATCATGACGGACAACACACAAAAATGGGAAAGAATGGGGGTCCCAGAGCTTATCTTCCAAAGGGACCAAGGGGCCTTTTAAAAGAAGGAAAGGATGAAGGTCCCAGTGCTTACCAAAGGGACCAAAGTGCCTTTTTATTCACAATACACTATCTTGGAGGCATTGTGCAGGACCATGATTGAGAAGAGGAAGATGACTAGAGCCTGTTCTCTGAAAAAAAATTACAGCCGCAATGACAATAAAAGGACTCAGACCAGGTGAGCTCAAAACCTGTTATAAGTCCCTATTCTGGGTGCCAGATGTTGCTGAGCCCTAATGTCCTCCTTGGGGAGTGGGTGAGAAGGTGCAGTGTCAATGAATACAGATGCCATTAGTCAGGTGGAAGGCGTGAGGCATATTTGTTTATTTAACAACGGGGAAAAACTTTATAAACCCTCCCAGCACCCAGGTGTTCTGATCTGTTGCCAGTTGACATCACATATTTGTCCCTCATTGGTAAGACATGATCAGGAATTCTGACAACGGCTGTTGCTGGGCACTCAAGAAATATTGCTTGGTCACTCCTCATTGGCTAGACATGGTCAGGTTGTCCTACAGCACCAGGCAGTTCCAGGCTGACTCCTATTGGTCTTGTAAGCCTTAACTTACTACATTGTGAATCAAATAAGGCAAAATTAATCAAGTTACAAACATTATTTGCAGTTGCTCTTATGGCAGTTATACCTTAAACAATTTAATAAAATCAAACAATATAATAACAATAATAAGCACAATAATCTAAGATCAAGTTTGCCAAATTAGAGAATCCTGAAAGCATGAACTTTATAATATTACTTAAATTTTTTATTACTTTGAAGTGTTGAGTTCTTGTTCTCTTTTTAATTGCCTTAAAATTTTCCTTACAATCCCTATGCATATAAACTTCAAACACTCTTAAAAATAATGTGTAAACATATTACAGCTAGAATTTTATCATTTTCTCAATAGCACACTATAAAACACAATGTGGAAGCAGGTGGGAAGGTGTTAATGGTTTTTCAGAAAGTACATGTATAAAAATAAGCTGAAAATATTATTATAAAATTATAGAGGCTCATGCATTTATACAGCTATGTCATAATGTAATGCTACTCATTTACATTGAACAGTACTGAAGCTTTACCTTCTGTAGGTTGGCCATCCTGAGAGAATTTTCTGACTATTTTTTTCCAGAATTAAAGTATCGTATGTCTAAATGTACATTTACAATTTTATGCTTAAAAAATTTATAAATATCACACATAAAAACAACTGCAGTACCAATTTCTTAAACAAAATCGTAAAGAATGTGAGTCACATGACATTCCTGAAATAAATGGTAGGAGTGCTAATAGCCAGAATGTACAATATCTTCCTGCCAATATGCTAAAAATATATTTAAATTTTAATTAATTAATTTATTTATTACAGTGTGGTATAATGTATGTGTGTGTGCACTTGTGTGTGTGTGTGTGTGTGTGTGTGTGTGTGTGCTTATTGTATCCGTTTGGTGTACATGTTATATTTGGTTAAATGTGTATGTGGTATGTGTGTGCATATAGTGTGCTCATGTAATTATGTGTATTTGTGGTATGTAAGTTTGAGTATAGTGTATGTGGTATATGTGTTGTGTGTGTGTAGTTTGTGGTGTGTGTGGATGTTTGTGAGTGTGTGTACACTTGTGTGTGCACTTGTGTGTGTGTTAGAGGAGAACCTGAAAGAGTGGTTATCTTTCTACCACATGGGTCTTGGAGATTCAACTCAGATCACGAGGCTTAGTAACTCATAACTTTACCTGCTAGACCCTCTTGTCAGCTGTATCAGTCTATCTGTCTACCTTTATTTTTTTAGTGACAGGTAACTGTTATATACCATCATTCAAAATAGTACGTACTAGCAAATATCCTGATCTCAATCAACCAAGAAGATTTCTTTGTTTATAAAGTCATGCCTGCAGCTTGGGCAAGAATGTGTAGCATACTGGTAGTTCCAGAGACTGTTGGAATTCCACAAATTTTCTTTGTCTTAACGAGGACTTTCTGTTGTGACTTGGCTTCTATAACATGTGTCTGCATAACCTCCAAGGCTATCAATTATATAGTTGACATCTACCTGAGTCTGTCATTGCTGTGGAACAATGGTCTTTTTCCTGTCCCTTGTATTATTTTTAATAAAATGCTGATTGGCCAGTAGCCAGGCAGGAAGTATAGGTGGGGCAACCAGGCAGGAAGTAGAGGGGGGAGAAGAAGAATGCTGGGAAGAGAAAAGAGGAGGCTGCAGTGGTGACCCAGCCTCAGAGAAAACAAGATGTGACTCCCTCACCAAAAAAGGTACCAAGCCACGTGGCTAACTCAAACAAGAATTATGAGCTAATGTAAGTTATAAGAATTAGTTAATAAGAAGTCTGAGCTAATGGGCCAATCAGTTTATAACTAATGTAGACTTCTGTGTATTTCTGTGAAACTGAATGAATGCAGGACTGGGCGGGACAGAAAACCTCGGTCAACATGTCATTATCTCAAAGCTCTGTCATTCTGTCCATCTGGGAATTAGCATCATTAGCTATTGTATATATTGGCATGTACCTTCTGGAACAGCAAGTAAAGAGGACTTTTACACACTTAAAATATGGTTAGGAACCCTGCATCGTATTTATCCTAAGGATTTTGTGGAACAACACTCTAGCACTAAAGATTGCCAGATGCTAAGGTACTGATGGTATCTCTTTGCTGATGTCCTCAACCCAACATACTTCCCAGAACACTCCCCTGAGTTCTCACCAAGGTATTATACCAACTGATTAGCCAATAGATCCTGAGTGATACGATTATTTCCTCAGGATGTTGCTGTAACAGAACATAGCCAGGCACTTTCCAGTATTAATTGGGAGAATTTATCCTATGTGTTTGCTATGGTAACAAGTGTTCTTTTCTTCCTGAGAACCAAGTCACTTTTTCTGTTCCTAGGTTTGAAAAGAGGATTATGATGAGAAAGAAATCAGGATATTTTAACATTGATTAAAGTAAAATCATCTCAGTTTCTTGTTCATCTATGTTTAATCCATTCTAAGTGCATTAAACAACATTATTGTTCATGTAGTATTTGGTAAAAAAATGAAAATTTCAAATTTGATATGGATATTTACCATTTATTTTAATTTTTAGTCTTGTATTTCCAAACTTGGTCCTCTTTTATCTTCCTTTTTCAGCTGTTTACCTGAAAAAGTTGAAAAGGAGAATTTATCTTTCATGCTGAATTAGATTTAACATTTTTACCCCTTTTAACTGCTTTGAACACACAAAAGCAACATTTTATTGTGACTCTGATGAGTTTGCTAACTCTAAATCAGTTATATACTCTCAGCATGATAAAAATCCCAATGTAGTACTCCTTCTAAACTTGGATTTAGTTCATACCTTAGAATATAGAGTTATAACAAAATAACCTTGCCATCTGTAGGTCTACATATCATAATATCATTTTATCTTTATTATCACAACATTTCTTCACAAGTTCATAAGTTTATGAGAATGAACACAGCTATTACCCTCCGAATCTGTCAGTAAAATAGACATTCATGATAAGTAAATTGCCCAGAAAACATTTAGACTGAACATGACTTTAATGATATGTTGTCCCTATAAAAGAGATATAAAAAAATTACACATTTTATATTGTAGACTTGGGAAGTAAAAGTCATTTGAAGAATTAAACATGTTGACACTCACAAAACAACAACAACATTAAACCTTGCCAGGTGCAATGTGCTATTGTTAGGAATTAACTTTAGAGGATAAACAAAAAACCACTTTGTTTCACAGGAGCTGAACATCTAACACTATGTCATGAAGGGACATCTTTACAAAATCCTTGGACAATTGTGAGTTTTGTTTTGTTTTTTTATACTGTACATGTTAGGATAATAAGAAAGTAAAATAAAAAGTCTCTGAGGTAAAATCTATGACATTTTGAAATAGAAACATTGAAAAGTAATTCAGGAGCTTGTAAACACAAGAAAAAGCATACATTTGAATTTTTCTTATTGATCCAAAGACATTTTACATTCATAGACAGTTATGAAAGCTGGGTGTAGGGTGATGCAGATGGTTGCCCGACTCCCTAAGTACTGTTAGACATTTAATGGCTTCTACAGGAGGAAGAGACATTTAAACTCTAAAAAGCATAGATAACCTGTTAGAATACCTTTGTTAATTTCTGAATTAACCTATATATTTTTTTCATTCAAAGATACTTATAGAAGCCTTGTTTTATGTGTACTTGGTACTGTGAAAGATGATGGTAAAAACTGTGTTATCAGAGGATGACATCTCTACACAAAGAAGTCAAAGCATCCTAAAGATTTCAAGATAACATGCTGCATTTTTAAGGTGAGGAGATTAAGATCCAGAATGAAGACAATGAATAAAGAAATAACAAATGAAAAGCCAGTAAATCTCATTTGACAGAGAGTGATAGCAATGATATGACTCACTAAGAATAATTTTGGAGCTTAATTGGAGATTTATAGTGTTATATTAAAATTGCAGTTGGATGGACATTTTAGTAAGCATTTTTACTGAAAATATTTTTTCATACAGTATATTCTCATCATAGTTTTCCCTCCATCATTTCCTCTTAGATTCTTCTCACACCCTCATCCATCCAACTCCACCTTTCTCTCTCCCTCTTTCCTTAGAATAAAGCAAGTAAAACACAAACAAAACAAAGTAACATAAAAAATACAGAAAATTTATGAAACACAGATATACACAGAAAGTCTTTCTTTCTATTTCTTACACACACACACACACACACACACACACACACACACACATACCTTAAAAATTTAAATCACACTTCCATGGCCAAAGATAAAAAAAGTAAATTCAACTATTTTTGATATATTTCCATATGAAACAATTATATTCACTGGATTTTCAATAGAACAGTACCTAAATTTAAATCAATCAATTTTAAAAGATTTTCTAAAGTCTTAATCAGAAGCTATTTCATATTAAGTAAATAAAATATACTCTTATAACATGAAACACTTGGCCAAATATAAGTGTTAAGAGTCTTATTGTAGACTTCAAAGAAGAAATATTACATTCTGAAACTTGCTATTTAAAGTAATAATAGGGTACATTCAAACTAAAATCTTCTGAAATGCTGTATGACTTCCTTGCATTGACTTGTACACAACTGAGCTAATACATTTTGTTACTAGAGTTTCGCAGATCAAATCCAAGGGGTATACTGTATTTTCCCATGTATTTGCTAATTAAATAAAGGACTAATTGATTTCCATTGTAATGTGTATGTATAACTGAGCTGTTTGACTATTTGGAGGTTGGGTAGTAGTTGATAATGTGTCTCCTGTTATACTCCATAAGCAACAATCAAACTTAACCAGAGACTTTGTCGTTTTTGTCTAATCTGCAGACTCACTCTTCTTTGTATGGTGAAGCTTCCGGGAAGAATATGGTATCGATATTAAAAGATACTATGAGGAGAGTGGAGGGCAAAGTTTGATATGTTAGCCCTCATAATAAGTTGTTTGTAGATAACACATGGTCAAAGTGAGAAGTTTCAGGTTACTTGAGATATGAACATCTAAAATCATTTATAATTTTATTCATTGATTCAATTATTTTTTGAATGAAAATACTTATTCACTTTATATTTCAGCTGCAATTTCCCCTCCATCATGTCCTCCCTGTCCCTGTCCTGCAATCTTCTCTGTTGGCAACCTCCAATTCAGTTCTTCTACCTTTTTGTTTAGAAAAGGACAGATCTCACATCAATATCAATAAAACATGACCTATCAAGTTACAGTAAGACTAAGTACCTCCCAATGTATTAATGCTGAGCAAGGTGACCCAGTAAGAGAAATAAGGTGCCAAGGACCAGTAACAGTGAAACTCCTGTTCCCACTGTTAGGAGTCCAACAAGAGGACCAATTTACAGAACTATAACACATAATGCTGAGTGGCTTGGGGAATCCCATTCACTTTCCCTGGATGTCTCTATGGGCCTCTATGAGTCAAGATTAGTTGATGTTCTGAATTTTCTTACAGTGTTCTTAACCCTTCTGTCTTCTACAATTCCTTTTTCCACTCTTCTATAGGATTCCATGAGCTCTGCCTAACTGTGGCTCTGCATCTGTTTCTATCAGTTGCTGGATGAAGCCTCTTTGATGACAGTTGGGCTAGGGACCAATCTATGTATGTAACAGCACATCATTACTATTATTCCACTGACACTTTTTTTCTCCAGTTGTGCTTAGTTCTATTCTACATCTCTTGTCATCCAGCCAGTGGCTTCTGATGCTTTAGGAAGTGTCATAGGTGGGTTTTCTCTCCTGCCATGGGTCTTAGGCTAGACCGGTCATTCATTGTCCACTCCCTCAATCTCTAAGCCACACTTACCCTGTCACATCCCATAGGCAGGACAAACTGTTAGTTAAATGTTAAATGGCTCAAATGATTTCCCACTCCCTGCTTGCCTGGTGACAGGAGATGGCCAGTTAAGGCTATGTATATGATAATCCTGCAGATCTTAGCTAAGGTCATTATTTCCGATTCCCAGGAGATCCCCTTGTTTTTAATCTGACCCTGAAATATCTCCCTTTCCAGTAGTCTCTTTCAGTACTGTCCCACTCAATCCTCCCTCTAACCTCATTGCTCATGTTTCCATCTCCACTGACTAATAATAAAATTATTATAATAATAAAATAATAAAATCTCTTATAGTTTCCTTTCTCAGGGAGATCCAGGTGTCATCCCATGAACCTCCTTGTTACTTAGTTCTCTGGGTCTGTAAATTATTACATGGTTATTCTTCATTTTACAGCTAACATTAACCAATGAG
Organism: Microtus ochrogaster; assembly: GCF_000317375.1. Taxonomy (NCBI): domain Eukaryota; kingdom Metazoa; phylum Chordata; class Mammalia; order Rodentia; family Cricetidae; genus Microtus; species Microtus ochrogaster. Next base: position 5,138,564 of record NW_004949123.1, on the reverse strand, counting down.
TAAGCATATACCATGTTTGTCTTTCTGAATCTGGGTTATTTCTTGCAAGATGATTTTTTCTAGTTCCATTTATTTGTCTCCAAATTTCCTCATGTCCTTGCTTTTAATAGCTGAGTAATACTCCATTGTATATATGTACCACAGTTTCTTTATCCTTTTCTTAACTGAGGTACATCTAAGTTGTTTCTATTTTCTGGTTATTACAATCAAAGCTGCTATAAACATATTTGAGCTCATATGCTTGTGGTACGATTGAGCACCCTTTGGGTAAATGTCCAAGATAGGTATATCTGGATCTTGTGTTAGACTGACTACTAGTTTTCTGAAAAGAAAAAAAAAAACACCACACTTACTTCCAAAGTGGCTATACAAGTTTGAACTCCCACCAGAAATCGAGTAGCATTCCACTTGCTTGCTCCACCTCCTCTCCAGTGTGAGTTTTCACTGGTGTCTCTGATCTTAGTCATTCTGACAGATGTAAGAAGGAACTTCAGAGCCATTTTGATTTGAATTTCCCTCATGGCTGAGGATATTGAACATCTCCTTAAATGTTTCTTCTTCATTTGAGATTCATCTGTTGAGAATTCTCTTTTTAGATCTGTACCCCACATTTAATCGGATTATTTGGTGTGTTGACTTCTAGCATTTTAAGTTCTTTATATATTTTGAAAATCAACCTTCTTTTAGATGTGAGGCTTGTGAATAAATATCATTCCCCATTTTATAGGCCGTCAATCTGTCCTGTTAATGGTGTGCTTTGTCTTTTTCCATCGTATAATTTTGTCTTCATTGTTGAAAATCGGGTATTCATAGGTGAGTGAATTTTTCTCTGGGTCTTCCTTTCAATTCCATATCCACCTGTCTTTTTAAAATGCCAGTACCATGTAGTTTTTATTACCATTACTTTGTAGTAGAGCTTAAAATCAGGGATAGTGATACTTTGTTAGTTATTTTACTGTACAGGATCATTTTAGCTATCATGGGTTTTTTTTCTTTTAAGTCTGTAAAGAATTGTGTTGGGATTTTAAAGAGCATTGAGTCTTTAAATTGCTTTTGGTAAGACGGCCATTTTTACTAGGTTAATGCTACCAATCCATGAACATGGGATATATTTCTATCCTCTGAAATCTTATCTAATTACTTTTTTAAATACTTGAAATTGTTTTCATACAAGTATATTACATCCTTTGTTAGATTTACAAAAACATATTTTATATTATGTGAGGCTATTGTAAAGGATGTTGGTTCCTTGATTTCTTTCTCTGTCCATTTATTGTTTGTGTATAGGAAGGCTACTCACTTTTTTGAGTTAATCTTGCATCCACCCACATGACAAAGGTGTTTATCAGCTGTAGACATTCCCTGGTAGAGGTATTGGAGTAACTTACGTATACTATTGCGTCATCTGTGAAGAAGGATACATTGACTTCTTCATTCCCAATTGGTTATCCCCTTGATTTCCTTTTGTTGTCTTATGCTCTAGCTAAAACTTCAAGAACTATGTTGAATAGATATAGAGAATCATTGCTATAATTCTTAATTTCGTAATACATCTCAGTAGTTCCTCCTGCCCAGAACTTTCACCACTGGTGCAAATGACCTTTGCCTTTTCATATGGGATCCCTGTTTGCCTTGTGGCTTTCCTCAAATGTTGAATATAAATATGTTTATTAAAAAGGGATTAGAATAATGATTATTTATAAGCTAGCAATAAATCCTTTGGATGTTTGCTGGAGGTCAACATAAGAATAAGAGAATTTACTGAGAACTCTTTACATGGGGATTGACTGCAATATATGGAATGCTTCATTGCTGCTTCTGCCAGCAGAGAACAAAAGTTTGAACTCAGCTGTGACTCAAGACAAACAAAGAGAACTTTTTAGTTATTAGTATCTAAACCTGAAATAGGTAATACTATTTATAATTTTTAAATAAATAATAACTATATAGAAAAAGCATAAAAACATGCAATAATTCAAAGTGATGGGAAGGCAGAGGGAACTATGATTCATAAATTACAGCAAACAAGCAAAAGTCTCTACAACAGATCAGAAAATGTGACAGTTGAATATTACCTGTAAGTTTTCAAGATACACTTTCCCAGGCTAACACATGTTCCTATGGTCTATTGACTATAGTCATTCAAAGAATTGCCCTCATCGTGATCAAAATTATCTCTGAGTTAACAGAATAGACAATTCTGAACTATAAGACAGCCACCACCCGGCTCTTATTTCAAAGTGGAAGCCTTACTTTGCTTGTGAGAATTCTCCCATTCATCACCTTTAGAGGATGATCATCTCCACTTGGAGGCTGACTCTGTAGGTAAAATCAGTTACTGCAAAGCATATTTAAAGGGGCCACAGCTCACAAACATATGGTGAATAAGGAGCTAAAAACAGGAATAATGATAGCTATGAACATCTGTGGACTGCCAGAATCAAAAAAGCATCTAATAAATGGAATCCCCCCCACTCCCAAACAGCATCTGTCGCTCCTGATAAAATCACATTAAACTGTGTTGATAATTACATCTTTGAAACTAAAGGAGAACAGATCTACAGAAGGTATCTTCAACCCCAAGAACTCTCTCTGCTCATAGAACCCTCAAGTCCTCAATGCTACTTGGGCACAGTCCCAGAGACTGTCCCTCTTCACTGATATAAGGAGAGGATAATACATTCTTCCTGGAAAGTTTGCATAATTTTTTATTTTATTTCCGCATCTCCTAGGACTATCCAAATCTAACAATAAGAATCTAAGTTGAAGTATCAAGAACATATGTTAAAAAAGAAAAAAAAAACCATGATGTAGTCAAACTTGACATAAGCTTTCTATTGCAAAAGTAATAGTATAGAAATATTATTAATATATTAAATACTATTAATATAAATAATATTAATAGTATATAAAAAGAGATAGAATGAGTTCTGGGACATTCTGGATGCCAGCATAGATCCAGAATTAGCGAGAGACCTGTCTCTAGTGAATAAGGTAGAGGGGTAGAGGGCACCCTACATCTTTCTCAGGCTGCTGTATGTACTTGGGCAGCATGTACATACATACACTATGAATATACTACAGAGAGAGAGAGAGAGAGAGAGAGAGAGAGAGAGAGAGAGAGAGAGGAGAGAGAGAGCGAGAGAACCAGTGAGAGATTGGGAAAATGAAAAAGAGAGAGAGGGAGAGAGACAATAAAAATCTTTTTAATTAATTTATTTATTTTTCCATTCAAAAATTTATACTTACCTCCTCCCATTCCCCTCCTGCTCCCCCAATCATCCTTGTCCCTCCCCCTCCCTCCTTAAAAGAACCCTGCTCTGTGGGAAGTCCAAGGCCCTCCCCACTACATCCAGGCCTAGGAAGCTTTGCATCCAAATAGACTAGGGTCCCAAAAAGACAATTGAAGAGAAAAATTGTACTTCATTAGCTTGAACTGGTACTCAGACACAAAAGTCCTTGACAGAAAGAAATTCCATGAAAAGAGACCTTGTAACAAGAGCACATAGATACCATATGCAGTGAGAGTTCTTGCCAAATCCTATTCCTTGGGCTGATATACACTTGAGTGAGAAGCTGGCAGCAGGGATGCGGTATTGATATATCCTTTTAGAGATTTGGGTTTTGAGATCATCCTGCTTTGGAGATTATGAGCCCAGAAACCTCCAATATCTGAGCCATCTCATGCTTCCAACTAATGCAATATAAAAAATTCCTCATCTTTCCCCAAGGTAGGACCAACATGGGGTTCCATTAATGATTGAGGATGAACTCAGTTGAGACTACTTATGTGCTTAGCATTCCTCCCCTACCGCGCTTTCCCTTTTTACCTTTCGTAGATCTCCTCCTATAACTTTCAGAAATAGTTGTGACATCTTAGATTATGATTTGCCGTGTAAAAATAACCCAATTTAGGACCACATTTTTAAAAATGTATTTATTTATTAAAAATGTCCATCTCCTCCCTTCCTCCCATTTCTCTCTCACTCCCCCCACTCCTCCTCCCTCTTGAGTCCTAGGAGAAGTCAGGGTGCCCTGCCCTATGGGAAGTCCAAGGCCCTTCCCCCTCCATCCAAGTCTAGGAAAGTATGAATCCAAACAGACTAGGCTCCCAAAAAGCCAGTACATACAGTAGAATCAAAACCCAGTGCCATTATCATTGGCTTCTCAGTCAGCCCTTATTGTCAGGCACATTCAGAGAGTCCAGTTTGATCACACGCTGCTCGTTCAGTTCCAGTCCAGCTGGCCTTGGTGAGCTCCCATTAGATCAGTCCCATCATCTCCGTGGGTGGACGCACCCCTCGCGGTCCTTACTTCCTTGCTCATGTTCTCCTTCCTTCTGCTCTTCATGTGGACTTTGGGAGCTCAGTCCAGTGCTCCAATGTGGGTCTCTGTCTCTATATCCATCCATTGCCGGATGAAGGTTCTATGGTGATATGCAAGATATTCATCAGTATGGCTATGGGATAAGGCGAGTTCAGGCTCCCTCTCCTCTGCTGCCCAAGGACCTAGTTGGGGACTGGAGATATGGCTCAGCGGTTAAGAGCACCGGCTGCTCTTCCAGAGGTCCTGAGTTCGATTCCCAGCACACCACATGGTAGCTCACTACCATCTACAATGGGATCTAATACCCTCTTCTAGCACGCAGGGAGCACTCATATATGAAATTAAATAAGTTTAAAAAAATCAAAGAGAATCAGTGGCTCTTACTAGAACCACATTTGAAGTGAACATGTCTGCATCTAGGATGCAGGGGAATGAGCCCAGGGAAATGTGAATACTCTAAGTGATGCTCTTCTTGCTCCTTGGATCACGTATACAACCATATGGGCCTTATATATACCTCATACGATTTAGGTATGCCTTAGCTCCAGTGTCAATCAAGTCTGGTCAATAACAGTGTATATGACATAATGATTCCTCATAAGGTGTTCATTGCAGAGCTATCTAAAAGAATTCACTACAGTGCAACTATTTTGGCAAATTATTTTAAATATTATTAGGTTTCTTTCCTTCACTGAATAAATTTTAGTATTTAATCATAAGAATGATTTCTAATAAAATTTGGTTAATACCCTTATGCATGACACAATTTTTAAACATTTTATCTTCACTAATGAAATCCTTTCCCTTATACTATGAGGCTAACAATGGTATTGTTTATAATCTCTGTATATTCTGAAGAACTAAGAGGAAATGATATTAAGAGAAAGAAAAAGAGGAAAAGAGACTCCCAAGTATTCATTCAAATTGTTTCTATGGTAATAATTTTAAATGCTTTAGTTTAATTTGTGTGTCTATCTGTCTGTCTGTCTGTCTGTTTTCACATTTTAATGCAGTGCCTAGAGAGAACAGAGAGAGAATCATATATCCTGAAACTGGGAGTTTCTATTGTGGTTGTGAGTCATCTCATATGGGTTATGGGAACTAAACTTGGGGTATTTGCAAAACCAGTATGTACTTTTAACTATTAAGTCAGCCCTTACACTCTTTATGACACTATATTTTATGACAAAGTATAAATCGCCTTGTTTCCTTTCATTCTATTACTTACCACTATTTTCTTTCCTACACTTTTGAGAGTACTTAATCGTTTGCCTCAACTGTATGTAGAGAGCTTAAACAGAATAATGTCTTTCACTTTTACAGTTGGGTTTCTATTGTAATGCAAAGTGTTCTGGAGGGGAAACTTTCAGGAATTACTTTTTATGAAAGGAAACTTAGAAGCAACTTAGTACAAAATATCTTCTTATAGAGCCAGTCTTATGTCTTTCTTTATAGAAATTGAGCTTTTACAGATTCATTCTCATTGTTAGAGTCAGCTTTTCAAAACTAATTTGTGGTTTGGCTCAGAAGGTAATTTACATAGTATAAGAAATATATGTTCTTTGATTTTTGTGCCTCATTGGAAATTCATTTTGATTATTGGGATTTCAAAGTAATGATTTAAGTAATAATCAATGATATTATAATTCATATTAATTTGAGTTCATTTGATATACAATGCATATTTTCCTTAGGAAACAAAACAATCACTGTAATAGAAAAGATAAAAATAGCTTCACATGCATACTCCCACTGCTCGGCTTTATGGCTGACTTGATTGTGGCCTCTACATTATAAATGAAGAGACTTGATCCCCAAAGGTGCTGGGATCCTGGCAGATTCAAACAGCTTTTTTGGGTCAGCACTAAAAAGTGAGCATGGGAATTTAAACACACTCAAGCAATATTCACCTATTTCCTGAAGAGGCAAGTAAGAATCATTTGACTGTTTTTTGGAAAACAAAAATGGTATGAAGCAGACATGTGGAGTAATTGCATGTAGAATGCAGGAAATATACTCCCTGATGGCTGCCTTTTTAAAGAACCAAAAGTTTAGTTAAACAATTGTCATGTCTGGACAGGCACATTTCCATGGATTTGTGAAAAATACAAGTGTAAGTTTCCTGATCTCTAATCAGCTCAGATAAGCAAACCCATATAAAAAATATTCTCTCTATTTACAAAGAGAGCTGAAGGTAGTATGCAGTGATTGGATAGTCTTACTTTGTACTGTGAAGAAATTCCTCTTTTCTCTGTCCCAAAGTGAAGATAGTATTTTTCCTGTATATGAAATTAAAGACTTAGAAATTAAATTTAATTTCAAAAGGAAATTAAAGATCATGTACACGGTATGTGATAAGCATTGCTACTATGCATCATTAGTCAGATTTTATGACACCTTACTACGTCTCCAATGTTATCTTTCACAATACCAATAACATTTTGCATCACAAAATAAAATCATTATGACCATTAAAGTGAGAAGCCACTTAAAATGCATCACTTTAGCATTTTAAATGTTTAATATGTTCCTTATATTAATTTATTACGAATACTGTACAGACTTCATCACAAACTAAATGCTACCTGAAGAAACTACAAATTAAACAGCTAACTGGAGAAATCATGCTCTCCTATTTCTAAAGTCCAAGAGTCTGAAATCAAAGTGTTGGCAGGATCGTGCTTTCTCCAATAGACTAGAGGTAACTCCTTCCTTGTCCATTCTATTATTTGATAATTACAGATATATCTTGGAATATAGATGTATCATTATAATATTTTCCATTGATGATATGAGTGTCTTTTTTTTTTTTTTGGTTTTTCGAGACAGGGTTTCTCTGTGGCTTTGGAGCCTGTCCTGGGATGATATGAGTGTTTTTCTCCTGTGTCTGTATAAAATTCTTATCATTCGTAAGATCATATTGGATTATGGATTGACTATACTCTTCTATGACCTCATCATATTCACTCACATTTTCAGTGAAACAATTTCTAGATAAGCATACATTAATGGGCCATGGGGTGGACCTGATCCCTATATCTTTTTGAGAGAAGGCAATTTAAATTTTAAAAGTATTCAACTTGATTTCTAAAATGTTATCAAAATTATGGATCTATTTCAGTGGGTTTAGTTTGTTTATAGTAATAATATTATTAGGACCAAACAAACGTGACATTAGTTGCTCCATCCGCACACTCATTTCTCTATCACTGCTCCTTCTTTATTGCCAGCATAGCTGCTGACATCCCACTGGCTTTATACTTCATGAATTGTGTTGCATCACACATTCTGCATATAATTATTTTATTCAGCATAACGTAGAAGAGTTTTACCCGAAGTACTAAGTTGTTCTGGCTAACACAGTGCCATTTTCTAGTGTCTAGAGAAAGACTTTATGTGGAAATATCATTATTAACCATCAAACTAGTAGTTTATAGAAGGTGATTAAAACAATATCCAATTATCTGAAATGTATACAATGACTCAATATGCTCATATTTATTAGATTGGAAATGTATTACATACCCACATGCACATAACAGAAGAGCATTGGAAACTGAGTTCAGTAAATCCCAGTGATGCTCTAAAGCATTGTTTTTTGCCCTTTGGTGTTTCATAAATACCTCTGATTTACCTTTGTGTGTGTGTGTGTGTGTGTGTGTGTGTGTGTGTGTGTGTGTGTGGTTTGTGTGTGTGTTTTTACAGCCTCTATAGAATTTACACATTGATAAAATGTTAATATCGACTGCTGAGTTGTGCTTTGGAACTTTTTCACAGTATAAATAATATTTTCATAATGAATTCTGAAGCAAATGAACATTATTTCTAATGAAAGTCATTAGCAGTAGGAAATTTCTCTTAACTTATATTAAAGCATAGTTTTGGGTGGTCAAACATTCTTAGTTCTGATGTGCCAAATGAAGTAATTTTAACATGTCCATCTAACAGATGTAACTGCAAGCAGCATGGGCTGCATTTGGAAGCATACCTCTCAGTGTGTTTGTGTGTGTGGATAGGCATGGGTTAGGGCTTTACTCCAGGAGAGGAGTACAAATGCCAAGTACTAAGACCTAGACACTATGAGACACGAAGGGGACAATGTGGTATAGAGATGAACTATGTGGACTGTGATCAAAATGGAAGAAAGATTTTTCTTTAGAGGAGAGCACACAAGAAGAAGAAACCACCATAACTTCAGTGTTCATTAACTCAATCATGACATATGTTCTATGGGCAAGAGTCTTTGTGTAACGTTAAGATAATCATAATTTTTTTCTACAGTACTTCTAACAAATGATAATATATCAAGCCCAAACTTCTTTTTGTGTCTATGTATGTTTAATTTTATGAATAGATAAGGCCCTGTGATATTTTTCCTTACTTTCTTTTGCTTGTCTAATCTATTATACTGAATTTAACCATTTACATTTTTCATTCTAGAAATAAATGTCCTGGTGTATAATTGCTGACTAAATTTTTCTTAAATTTAAACAGTTAAATCTGTTATGGCAACAAATAATTAGAACATTTTGTTTCTTCACCCTCCCCCCACCCCAAGAAACATCCTGTCTTAAGAAGTTATTATCCAAGATGGAAAATTTTAGTCTTGGAGAAAACTACAACATAATACTGCATCTTAATCTAATATTTTACAATCCATCCTCACATTACAGGAAAATTTCTTGTAAGATATAGAATTCATTTGTTTTTGTAACAGTGTTCTTCAAAGTCTATTGCAATGGCTCATACAAATATAAACAAATAAATCAACTTTTTTGTCACTTAATGTATTAACTGATAAGAAGACCAGTAGACTTTTGAAAAGGTTTAAAGAAACTGCATGCAATGGGCATACACAGGAGGTGCCGAGAAAATAAAAGCAAAGTTAGTAATAGATAATCAGGTTCCTATCCAGAGTGTAAGTTAATTTAATACTCATGGATAAAATCCTGTTGCAATGGACAGGAATCATTTGCATCACTATTGGTATAAAACTTAATGGAGCTCTAACAGCTTAGCCCAGAGAAAGTTCATATCCCTACTGACTTAAAAAATTCTAGAAGGACTTGTTAGTAAGTTCCATGTTTTACTTCACTTACATTCTTCTGTTCAATTTCAAAGTTTTCAAAAGTTCTTGCAATGATACACATGTGTTTACCACCTTTGTTTAGTAACCAATTGAAAGCTTCAATTTTGAATAGCTGCATTAGGTTTCTTCAGCTCCTTTTCTACTCAGAGATGGAGAAATGGAGAGAGTACCGGGTAAAGCTGCTGTTTTTGTAGCAGAAACAATCTTTAAATTGGCACAAAAAGAGCTCAAATCTGTGTGGGAGCCCCAGCTCTGTCATTAAGTAGTTGTGCCGTATTGGGTAAGCTTGGGCTTCTCTGAGCTTTATTTACTTTTGTCTGTAATGTCAGAATGTTAATATGTACTTTGAGAACTAGCTTTGAAAACGCAAGATTAAAAAGAGGAAAATGCCGTGTAAATGGGAAAGTGCTATATAGGAGTGAATTGCTGTTTTTATGGTATTTTTCCACCAGGGTTTTGGGGATAGATACATTCCACCTCAATTTCATTTTGTCCACTGGTGTACCATTAAGTAGATTGCTGCAGGAATGATACCTCTCTCAAAAGGAGGAAAATGTGCCTACATTTAACCCTGTTTATAAAACCACAATCTGTGCAAAACTATTTGCCCTTTTGGAAATTCAGTCAACACAAACTCTTGAATAAACATTTAAGAGATTCAAGTTTTTCTTGGCCAAAAGCTCAGGCCCTGAGAAATACTTTCTTTTTTTTAATTGATTGATTTTATTGATCTATAAATTTTTCTTTACTCCCTTCCTCTACCCACCCCTTCAGCCCTCTCCCATGGTCCCTATGCTCCCGATTTACTCAGGGGATCTTGTTTTTTTTCTACTTCCCATGTAGATTAGATCCACATATGTCACTCTTAGGGTCCTCATTGTTGTCTAAGTTCTCTGGGATTATGATTTGTAGACTGGCTTTCTTTTGCTTTATTTAAAAATGAAAACACTTGGTGAATTCCCGAAAGATCATCCCCATTGTCTCAGTGTATGGGTGTACCCCTCGCGGTCCTGAGTTCCTTGCTCGTGCTCCCCCTCCTTCTGCTCCTGATTTGGACTTTGAGATTTCTGTCCGGTGCTCCAGTTTGGGTCTCTGTCTCTGTCTCCTTTCATCGCCTGATGAAGGTTAATATTCAGGAGGATGCCCATATGTTTGTCTTTGGATTCACCTTCTAATTTAGCTTCTCTAGGATCGCGAATTATAAGCTCACTGTCCTTTATTTATGGCTAGAAACCAAATATTACCAAGACCAGCTAGCCTGGGTCTGAAAAAGCATGGGATAAAACCGGACTTACATAGCAGACAATGAGGACTACTGAGAACTCAAGAACAATGGCAATGGGTTTTTGATCCTACTGCACGTACTGGCTTTGGGGGAGCCTAAGCAGTTTGGATGCTCAACTTACTAAACCTGGATGGAGGTGGGCGGTCCTTGGACTTCCCACAGGTCAGGGAACCCTGATTGCTCTTCAAGTTGATGAGGGAGAGGGACTTGATCGGGGGAGGGGGAGGGAAATGGGAGGCGGTGGAGGGGAGGAGGCAGAAATCCTTAATAAATAAATAAATTTAAAAAAGTAAATAAATAAATAAATAAATAAATAAATAAAAATGAAAACACTTATGAGTGAGTACATATAATAGTTGTCTTTCTGGGTCTGGATTACCTCACACAATCTTGCCTTCTAACTTGTGTGTGCTTCTGACTCTTAAAGAACATGATATGTGATTCCCATGAAGATGTGCTTTTGCTAATATTTTAGTGAGGAGAATAATGTGTAAGACAGCAAATGCTTTTCTCTATTGTCTTTCCTTGAGGTCAGTAGAGCTCAGTTGTTTCACTGAATGAAGAAATACTGGTTTTATTATTTACTGTAGTCTTGTGATTTTTTATGAAAGGCTAATTTTTCTAACATGAGGCTTGTCCTTACTGCATTAGCATTTTGAGATTTATAATCGACAGTATTTTCAACTTTAAATAAAAAATTGTTTGCTTCCCAAACATGCAATCCATGTGGTAGCTGAATGAGACTGTTCTGAAGTCATTTACATACCATGATACTTGTGCAAGATTGGTGATATGTTGGAAAGGAGAAAGTAATGTGAGAATAATATGAAAAGGGAGGAAGAAATTGATGAAAAGGAAACTTTAAATCATTATTTATTTGAAAAGCTTGCCTTTATGTCAATGCTTTTAAGTAATTATTATTGTATATATCTGTGTATGTGTGTACACAATGTGTGTGGGTGTGTGGGTGAATTCCTTTACTTTACTGAAAACACAAATGCTCACCTCCACATCTAGCTTTCTCCCTGCACTCCAGGGATTCAACTCAAATCATCTGGATACTCAGCAAGCACTCTGCTTTGACGAACTGAGACAAATTGTTGTTCCAATATCCTAATAGCCTAATCTCAAAAACTGCAGCCTTTGTTTTATTTTTCTTTTGTTTACCAACAATAATTTGTCTCTCACTGTTAACAAAATTAAATCAGCAAACAGACAAAGAACTAAATGGGGCACTGGAAGTGGAAATTAAATTTCATTGCAGCAAGAATGATACTTTGAATAGTATTAAGGGACTTATAATAGAAAAGTGAACAGAAAGCATTTAGAGAGACATTGTGACAATCACTGGTTTTCTCAATGGAATTTTAAGTGTACGAGCTATAAGGGAAAAGCTTAAATTTACTCCATATTAGTTGAGTCCTCCCTGACAACTTCCTAAAATGAATAATAATAATAAGGTAGAGCAAGAATGAAAATGGCCTTAATAGCATAGATCTCACAATTTTTTTTTATTTTTATTGCACATTTTCAGCAGAAACTCCCAAAGTCAATTTGGTAGGTGTGATGCATCCTTACATTCTGAAGCAAATGCCAGATTTCTTAATGAGGATGTTCAATTTTGAAGGCAGTTCTGTAGGTTGAAATTCATCACTAACCTTCTGCAATGGAAGAGATAATATTGAATGTGTCAGATGCCTGATAAGGCTCGTGACACAATGTATTTAGAATGTATAATCAGTGTTCTATCTAGTTCCTTGTTCCTTGAAAAAGGCCAACTTGCTGTGAGTGAGGGTTTTTAGAGACATTTTGATATCAGCTAAATGTAGAAAGCGTCAAAACTCTCACACATAACCTATAGGTAGATTAAAAATTAGAGAAAATTATATTTTATCTTACTGTTAAAGTAATTGTGGGAAACACTGGAGAGATGGCTCAGTGACTAAGAGCACTTGCTACTTTTATAGAGGACCAGAGGTTTGTTCATAGCACCCATATTGGATAATTAACAACCAACTAAATTCCAGATCAAAGGGATCCAGCACACTCTTCTGGCTTGGACAGTACACTTGCACATACACACACACACACACACACACACACACACACACACACAAATAGGAAATTAAGCAAATTTTCCTAGATTCTCCTCTGTGCCATTGTATACAATAGTGCTTTTTCAGCAAACAAAAGTAAATGTATAATTTATTATGATTAGAAAAACACTTGATGTATCTAGCACATGTTAGAGATTCATAAGTATTGTATGCATGAACTGATTTGATCTTAGACAGAAATTGCAAATTGGCATCATGGTCCATGTGGTTATATTTAAGGACTCAAAGTAATTATTATGAGGGAAATTAAAGGAGCCAGTGATGTAGGTCTCAACTTTTTAAGAAATTCAAAGTCCTCAGAAAAGGAACTTAAGAAGATTCCTGACAGCTAGTAGGTTATCTGTTTTTAGAGTTGCATCTGAAACACAGTAACTTTAAAAGAGGAGACTGTTAGTTAAAACAGAAAGAAAAAGAAATGTACTTCATGCTGAAACAGGATCATAAAAGATAGTGTCCTGTTCATTCTCCTTAACCATTTCTGCTTCCAGTGACCCAAAAAGATGAAAGACAAAGTGAAGCCTTGGCATCTGAAGCATTAGAAACATCTCAAAGGAAGATTGCAGTATTATGAAATAGCAATACTGACAACAGAAGAAAATGAGTCATTCTTCTGGGAACTGTGTATCCAGGAGTGATATGAGAGGTCCTTCTGTCTATGTGTTGCTTTTATTGGTTAATGAATAAAGAAACTGCCTTGGCCTGTTGATAGGGCAGAGCTTAGGTAGGCAGAGAAAACTAAACTGAATGCTGGGAGAAAGAAGGGCAGAGTCAGAGAGAAGCCATGTAACCATATGGAACTTTAGCCAGTAAGCCACAGCCACATGGTGTTACACAGATTAATAGAAATGGGTTATATTAATATGTAAGAGTTAGTCAATGAGAATCTAGAGATAATGGGTCAAACAGTGATTAAATTAATATGGTTTCTGTGTGATTATTTCAGTTCTGGGCAGCCGGGACAAACAAGCTGCCTTCCTACTACACAGGAGTAGAGACGAGCTCCTGGTAACTGAGCACTAGTGAGCACAGTATCTGTCCATCTGAAAAATAAAATGGCAGATGGCAGAAGTCAGCAGACTGGTGCCCCTCTACCCTCTTATAGGAATGAGTGTCCTTTGAGGCCAGTGGAGAACAACCCCTCCGGTATGTTCAAATTTGTACCTTATGTGATCTTTCATTAGTAACAAAAGAAAAGAAATTATCGCCATTAGTCCTCCTTAGTGTTTGCACAACATGAAAGGGTGGAGCTATCAGAAAGTTTTGGAGGTCCCTTAAAGAAAAGCTATTTCTGCCTTTAGCTACTTCCTCCTGTAGCTAGTTCCTCCTGTAGCTACTTCCTCCTGTAGCTACTTCTTCCTGTAGCTTTCCTTTAATGGACCTCCAAAATAAGGGAATCTCCCTTTGGCATTTGGGGAGGGGGAAAGGGGCGCCCAGCATTCTGTTCCGCTGCCAAGATTAGAATATTGCATCCTCTCGGCTGCCAAGATTAGAATATTGCATCCTCTCGGTTCCTTCTTAAGACTTTACCCAGCTCTAAGCCCATCCGTCAAGTGGCCAATAGACCCCTCCCCACAGGAATCTTATTCACCTGAAGACTCAGGCCATGGGAAATGTAATTAAGCTCTTATCAAGATCATTCACTTATTTATTCTTCCAGGGGCTTATTCCATCAGGCAGTCAGTTAAGGAGCTTCTGTCAAGCAGCTAAGCTTGCCTGCTTTGCTTTTCTGAGAAAAGAAAAAAAAGAAAAGAAAACACACACACACACACACACACACACACACACACCACTTTTTCCTTTCCCTTTTCTTGCAGATGCTTACCCAAATCCCAAGCCTGTCTTTCCTGAAACTTTGGCCTTCCTCACTCTTTCTCAAGAGCCCTCCCCCTTGTCATGAAGTTGCTTGTCTACCTGACCTCCACTGTTGAACACACCAGTTCTCTGGAACCATTTGTCAAAATGTATGACTTTCTTTCTTTCTTTCTTTCTTTCTTTCTTCTTCTTCTTCTTCTTCTTCTTCTTCTTCTTCTTCTTCTTCTTCTTCTTCTTCTTCTTCTTCTTCTTCTTCTTCTTCTTCTTCTTCTCCATGTTCCTGCTCTCAGAAGCTGCCAAGATTTATAGCTTGCCTGACATGCTGTTTTCCTGTCAAATTCTAATAAAATTACCCTTAAACATTCTTCTGAGTCCATTTTAAAATTCTTCTAATAATGAGAGTAAAAACCCAAAAGGACCCCATATTTCTCTGGTAACTTTTACATTAATATACAGTTAATATTGATATAAAGCAATAAAAAGGAGGGTAAGGAATCCTGACATGCTATGTGCAATAGCCAGTTTACTTACTTAGGGTTAGTTGAAAGTCTCATGAAACAGCAGGGAAAACGGTGCAGCTAAGTTGACCATCTGAGGATATACATCAGCATCACAGAAGTGAATGAATTCATCATTTTATAAACACTATCCATCTACAATATTAGCATGGCCAGAAACCCATTCAGTTGCAATTTTTAGCTCCATGAAGAGGGATTTATAAGGCAATGAAACCATGAAAAATATAGCCCATCTAAGCCTAATCTTCCACCAAGAGGTAGTTTAAAAAAAGAAAAAGAAAAAGAAAGAGAAAGAGAAAGCCTAAACCAGCATGGTGGCACTTTGCCTAGACATTTTATTTCCTTGACTAAAGCTGTTGGAGTTGAACACCTGCACATTTTGAACATGATCTCATTGCATAATGGGTAAGTTGGTAAGTGCACTGTGGTTCCAGGTATCATTGTCTTTTCAGTCTTTGGCATGCAGAAATGTAGCATTTACATGACAAATGATGGCAAGAGTTTTGGCTGTGATGGCATATTCTGCTCTGGGAAGATATGCAGAAAGGGCCCAGCAGCTGAGGCCAATTTGACATAATGCTTATCTGCTTGGCTAGTTTCTTTTGAACTTCTCTGGGTATCTGTGGGGCCCTGGATGCCACTGTTCATACTGCAGCTGTGGCAATAAATGGCAAGCAAAGCAGTTGCTGCTACCCTGAATTAAATCCGCTTTCATGTTAGTCAGCCAGAAGATACTTCTATTATGTTAATGGAACAGCCTTTTTAAAAAAAAAAATTAAAATGCGTCAGTGATGACACATCTTAACATTTCCCTAGTTCCTTTGAAGTATTCATGGCAACTGAAATATGAAGCCCTTATGGAGCAGGTCAAGTTTCACACATACATAATTCATTGTTAATGCTTTTCTTTCCAAAAGTTTGGCCTGGAGTCAGAGGAATGAGGCAATATTAAAAGACCAATCCAGTGTGCTGGCATACTTCCATTTCCCACTTCTCAAAATAACTACAAAAGAACCAAAAGCTTTTGTGAGATATTTATATAAATATATGCTTTGTTAAGTACAAAATAGTGAAGTAATGGATGCTTGCAAATATTCTTTTTATGTGAGTAGATCAAGTAAAGCAAGTAGCATGGAGATATGTTTATGTCAGGGTTGGAAAAAAGTCATTGAAAGTCACATTTCAAATCATAGGAAAAGAAAATTCTCAAGTTGATTCTTGCATGAATGATACTTCTCGTAATATTCTTTAACTCATAAAGTAAGTTTTACTAACCCCTTGCCAGGGGCTAGCTACTATTCTGAGTACTAAAATTAAATTTCCTTTTCGATCCTTTAGGAAATTGTAAAGTTTTCTGCCACAGAGTTGTTCCATGTGTTTAAAATAACTGTCAATTGTCATCACTCTATTACCAAAAGGCAAGAGATTCCTAAAACTATTACATAGAAAGTCATGTATTTAAAAATCATCCATATCCAAATATAAGGTAAAGACTCCCATACTTAACATAATCAAAAAAACATTTTCTAACATCAAGTACCAGCTTGTACTGTTCAGTTCTCCAAACTATAGGTAAAGTGACAGTCTTTTTTTTTTTTTTAATTCAGAACTCTTCAGTGTCATCTCTGATGTTAGGATACATTCATGCATCTTAATAAATCTAAGCGTCTTTAGTCTCTTAGAAGTAAGAGACAAAAAAACTGTCTAAACTGACTGAAGCTATCAAAACACTTTTCAATGCTTTGGTCTAGGCTGGAGGTCTAGGGAGTGGCACTTCTAAGGCTCAGCAGATAGAGCCCATTTTCCCTACCTCTGTGTCAGCCTTAGTCTCCTAGCAACACCCACGTGATCTTACAAAAACATAATTGTTTATCATTTAAGCCATATAGATGAGGCTTTCCTCATCACAGTTTAATTTAGAAAAAACCTAATGCAGAATGTTCTATCTATGATTAAGGTAGTATCATCAACAAAAGCCAAGGGCTTTATGAGATATTGAATAAAGAGACAAAAGATGACACTAAGGGCAGCAATATCCTGGAGAAACAGCAGAGTTTGATAAGACAATTCATAAGCTGTTCACTTGGAGGTAATAGTGTCTATTTAATAAACATTGAGCTGTAGATATAAAGGTTTTGAGCCAAATGGTGATAGAGTGTGTTTTATATTAATCAATCAATTTGAAAAGCTATTTTAAGTAAGAACAGGGTATTGATAACTAGTTTCTAAAGAGATAATAAAAGAGAAATACACTGTACTTAGAGACTTGTAAAATATATAAAGTACTTTTAATTTAGGAGTTTCCTTGGTTTTGTTTGTAATGAAAAGATTCTTAAATTAGTATAAAACCTAGTGGTTAAAGAAGTCATTGTTTGGCCAGGCGATGGTGGAGCATGCCTTTAATCCCAGCACTCGGGAGGCAGAGGCAGGCGATCTCTGTGAGTTCGAGACCAGCCTGGTCTACAGAGCTAGATCCAGGACAGGCTCCAAAGCCACAGAGAAACCCTGTCTCGAAAAACCAAAAAAAAAAAAAAAAAAAAAAAAAGTCATTGTTTATTATGATATGCATTACCAAGTTGGAGACAAAGTCTAAATAAAATCTTAATTTCAAAGTCATACTGTGATGTGGCTTCAAAGTCTCTAATTTATTATCCTATCCAGTAACTGCCTCTTCCTCCCTTTCTCTACCATCTTCTTCATGACGTCTTTCTCTCTTGTTTTACTTTAACCTCTCTGTCTTAATGGCATTCCCTTCTGAGTTTTAAAGGGAAGTTTTTCCCTTCTTACCTATTCATCTTGTGTCTGACATAATGTGTTATTCCCTTTTAATGCCTTTCCTCTGAAAGACTTGTTCATGGCCTCATTGTCTCCAAACCCTTTCTATGGAAATTAGGGGCAATCCTATGTCAGCTCCTTTGCTAAACCAACCTACCTGCTGCAATCTCATTTGTATTTAAGAACCAACTTTGTCAGATTCTGAAAAAGTTTGTTTCTTCCTCTTAGACAGTTGGCCCATTGCTGTACGGGAATCCATTTAGAATAGTACTTGGAAGATTCATCTCTTGTAGGCACTGGTATCAACAAAGGAGTCATGCCTTGTTGACCTCATCTAAACCAATTACCCCCACACCCAAATTCCAAGTCCTATCACATTGGAATTTCAACACATAACTGTACAATTTAACAAACAGGATCTCACAAATTAAACATAAAATGAAATCAAGCGCTAGAAAATGAGGAGAGGGTAGATGTAAAGAATAGTGACTTTTTTAACATGCAAAAGAAAACAAGCAAAATTTAATTTTTTCTTTTAATTATATCATCAAAAATGCTTTCTGTCTTATTTTAAATAGACTCTAAATAGTCTAAGAATAAAATGCCACTGTTCCTACCAACATTTTACAGGTAAACAAACAGCAGCAGAACTTGTTTAGTGAAAAGTTTGAAGCATCTTAAAAGCTGTGGGCCAAAAGAGTGTTCTCTAGGAAAACCAAATGCCTGTACAGTAATAGACACATTTCTTGATTATATGCAAAAATTGGGTTGAATAAGTAGGAGTTCTATCATTAAAGCAGAGGGTGCAGAGGGGGAAAATATTTACATTTCCTTAGTCATAGGAATAAATACAGCTGTATTTTATTACTGGTCACTATGATTCACTTTCTCTACACATTTGCCTTACTCCTGTAACCACAGTCTTTGGTTTAAAGAATTTGTTTGCCAGTTTGTTATGAATGTTGGTTAGTTTTGTACAACTGAAAACAACATTAAATTGTGACTAGGTGTGTTAGTTTTCCATGCATCTTTCATCTATACCAGAGACTGAAGTAAGAAAACATATGGGGCCGAAAGCAGCTTATACAAGTCTAAGCCCAATAGAACCACTGGTGAAAAGATGGTATTATATATGTATCTCTCTCTCTCTCTCTCTCTCTCTCTCTCTCTCTCTCTCTCTCTCTGTGTGTGTGTGTGTGTGTGTGTGTGTGTGTGTGTGTGTGCTGTAAGGAGGATGCTTGTTTGTTTCCTGGCTGCCCAGACTCCAGAAATAACCACACAGAAACTATATTAATTAAATCATTGCATGGCCCATTAGCTCTACTTTAGCTTCTTACTGGTTAACTCTTACATCTTAATTGAACCCATCTTTATTAATCTGTTCATCACCATGAGGTCATAGCCTATGAGCAAAGTTTCAGCTCATCTATCTCTGATGGTGGATCCATGACTTCTTCCTGACTCTGCCTTCCTTATCCCAGTGTTCAGTTTAGTTTTTCCCACCTACGCTATCAGGTCAAGCCAGTTTCTTTATTAACCAGTGGTATTCACAGCATACAGAGAGGAATCCCACATCATGCGTGTGTGTAAGGTAGCTATTAAATATTGTAATTTCTTAAAAATGAATGCCAATATTTTAGAAACCAATGGATAAGAGACTCAAAGTATTTTAAACTCTGAAAAAAATAAAGATTTTTACAAGGCTAATTGATTTTTTTTTATTTTATTTTTTTTTATTAAGAAAGAGAAGAAAAAAAATTTTCCGCCTCCTCCCAGCCTCCCACTCCTCCCACTCTCCCCCCCCT
>NW_004949123.1:5102147-5115342 GCF_000317375.1 Microtus ochrogaster | reverse complement strand
GCCCTCAGTTTGATTATTTCCAGTCTTCTACTTCTCTTAGGTGAGTCTGCTTCTTTTTTTTCTAGAGCTTTCAGGTGGGCTGTTAAGGCTCCAATGTGTGCTTTCTCTGTTTTCTTAACAGCAAGGTTTAACTTTTTTTTAGTATAGTTTCACTCCAATTATGTATACATGTTTTGGAGTTGTATGCAAAATTTATGTGAAGGAAGAAAACACACAAAAAAGAAAGTCACAACTATTTTTCAAAAGTAGAGATGAGAAAGTTTATAAAGTTTCTAGTTAGAATATTTAGATTCATTTCATGTTCAGCCAGTGACTAGTCACATGGTTTTGAGGGAAGAAACTTCAGTTTTTCCCTTTTTATTACTTTAATCACATGTTTTTACCTTCCCTAGAAACAATTATGGATTTGTAGTTATTAATATATAGATGAGTTGATGTACTACTTCTTACAAATTGTAAAAATAAATGTTAGAAACCATGACAGTTGCTTTGATATTTGCATTTTAACAATGTCTGTATTTTATAGTTGTTTGTGAAATTATGTTTTGTGTCTGTGTGGAATGTAATTGTGTTTCTAATATGTGAGTACATATTCACAAACCTGTGCGTATACATGCGAAGGTCAGAGATGGATGTCAGGTACCTT
This sequence comes from Microtus ochrogaster, assembly GCF_000317375.1. Classification (NCBI taxonomy): domain Eukaryota; kingdom Metazoa; phylum Chordata; class Mammalia; order Rodentia; family Cricetidae; genus Microtus; species Microtus ochrogaster. The sequence continues at coordinate 5,114,696 of NW_004949123.1, read as the reverse complement.
TCTCTACCTCTTTTCATCTCTTTTAGGAGGATCTCTCAGTTGTTTTTATATTCCTGCAAACTGGGCAGCTAGTTTCTGGGACTTGCCTGTCTCCAGTACCCAGCATTGGATTTATAGGTAAATTTCCTCAAACCTCGCTTGTATGTTGGTGCTTGGGATACACACCCAGGTTCTCTTACTTATCTAGGAAGCAATATACCCAGCAAACACACATTCCGTTTCATAAAACCAAACCAAACCAAATAAACAACAAAAATTGGTTATGTCAGACAAAAGTCAAAATCACAAATCTGGAAATCTAATCCATCATGTTTTAATATAAAAAGTTATAAAATGTTAAAGAGTCTATTAAGGAGAAGAAAGGATAGCTGTTCAAAAGGAATGGTGAAGAGCTAGCAGACAACTGCAGAGGAAAGCACATCAGGGCTCAGCAGATGGTCTTCAGAGAAGCTGTTTCATTATCTCCAGGCATTGTAAAGAAGAGCTTGGAAGTGACCTAGAAGAAAAAAGATGGAGCAGCAGTCATTACAAGAGATTCACATCTCCAGATCTCAGTAACATTCTTTGTACCCAGTGGGATATAGTTTGATGAAGTCCTCATTTATGTACTAAGAAAATAAAATAATAAAAAGATTAGTGAAGGCTTTTTGCCTGCCAAGAAAGAACATGCTGGATTCTTAGCTTTTACAGGTGTTTAGTAAGCTAAGAGAATGATTATTGAACAAAGAATGGAACTCCTCCATTCAGAGAGGCAGAAATGTTTGGATCAGGAGGGTCTTTGAGACAAGGCAAACAGAAACAGGCTAAGTCAATCCTGAATTTAAAAGGCGTATTTTTACAATTGGGGGCATGCATGTGACTTACTAGTGTACTTCAAGGCCAAATATTGTGATAGAGAAATCATAATTGATCATTACAGATTTACAGATTTTCTAAGTGCTTTGTAATCAATATCAAAAGGCATGAATTTGGGGGTATTAAAGACTGAATGCAAGGCATTGCTCACAAAAATTATGCTACTTCACCACTGAGTTGTATTCCCAGCCCAAGGCATGAATCATTGACCATATATGCAGAAGTATCCTAAAAACAACTAAATTGCATAGCAAAATATGCCATGGCTTTTTGTACAGTACTTAACATACTGTAGTTGAAGGTTGTTCATTTATATAAAATTGTGATTAACGTGAATAATCTTTTATGCTTAAGTTTTCCCTTTTAATTTTTATTTTATGTGTATGGGTGTACCACATGCATGCATGTGTGTCTGTGTACCACAGGAATGAGTGAGTACCAACCTAGTTCAGAAGACAGGGTTTGATCCCTTGGAACACGAGTGTCACATGTTTGTATTTTACTGTGCTGTTGCTAGTACTCAAACGCAGTTTCTCTGGAAGAGCAGTCTGTTTTTAATCTCTGAGCAAACTCTCTTGCTCTACTTTTTCTTCCCAGTTGAATGGAAATCTTCCATTGTACATGAATATCACTGAACAAATGAATAGTCCCTAAATATTTCAAAGGTGAAGTACCTCACTGAACATGCCATGTGTATGCAGGCCAGTAGATTCCTACAAGTGCATCACTATGTAACACCACACAGATCAAGAAAAACCATTGCCAGACACTCTGAATGTTCCTTTCCTATAACTATAGCTGTTGAGTTATCATATTTTTCTGAAGGGCAACCATATTTCTGACCCATAACAACAAAGTTATCTTCTCTTCCCATGGTCTTTAAAGAAACGGAGACACATGGTATATCTTCATTCTTTATCTCTGGCTTATAGCATTAAAACTAGTAGCATTTAACATGGACATTTAATACAAGTAATAGGCAACATAATAGCTAAGAAGGACTCGTCCAAAAGAGTTGGCAGTTTAGAACCAGTTTGGGAAATGTTTTAAGTAACCAGCAGAAATACTGAAATTGGAATATTCTCAGAACACATTGGAAGTTATGGATGGAGTATATTAAGTTTCTTTATCCTTGATTTTAAGGGCTCCTCAGAGGAGCCACAGGTCATTGGGTATAGGAAGATTTAGAAGGTAAATTGATCCTACCATCATTTACTTATTATTGCTATGACTAGAGAATCTGTATTTTTCTACACAGACTTTATTACAGACCACATGATCAAAAACCACTTTCAAACAATAATCACAAAATAAATTTGCAATCATATTTCTAGACAATAAGAACTATCAACAGGTTCAACTAAGATGAACATTATGCTAAATTATGTGCCTTATGGTGCTATATATTGATGTCATAGAACATATTTAATTAAAAAGTAGTACAAATTGTACACAGAAAAGCCATTCGAAAGCATGCAGTTAGAAATAACTCAGTTAAGTGAAAAGATAGTCAGTCTTGGGCATATAACCAAAGGATGCTCAATCTTACCACATGGACACTTGTTCAACTATGTTCAATGTTCATAGCAGTGTTATTCATAATAGCCAGAACCTGGAAAACACCTCTCAGAACTTTCACTCAGTAACTGATGGAAGCAGATGCAGAAATTCACAGCCTAGCACTCTGTCAATTTCACAAAGTCCTGTCGAAGAGAGGGAGGATGAATTGTATGGGTGGTGAAGGTCATGATGGTGAAACCCAATGACTGGGCATTGGGTTTTATCAAATGTTTTGTCCTATTTACCCATATGGTGACACTTGCTTCCTTCAGTCTATTATTTTTACTTACTTTTTTAAATTAAATAAAATTATTTAAATTGTAATTAGTGATTTCAAAACACCGAAAAAACCTTGCATAATAAATATTCATACATTTGCTTATGGAGCACTAGTATTTTATACATATTTAATTCAATTTGTTATTTCAAGTTTTAGTTTTTATTTTAGTCTTTGTATATGTGGTATAGGTATGTGTTATGTGCTCTGTGATGTATTCAGTAGATAACATAGGTTTCAAAGAAGTTGGTAAGTAAGACTGTTGACAAAAATAAAGAATTCTTTGGACAGGAAACATTAAAGGTAGCAAAATATACAGTATATATGCATGAAATTCTAAAACAATTAATATAATAATATGTAACACTTTGTCTTCTGTTTTCATAAATCCCTCAAAATAGAATTTATACCAAATAATGAATAAAAAATTAAATAAACAATGTATTTAATTGCTTCTACAAAAACATTAATAGAAACACAGGTGTTATTTTTCTAAGAAAACACAATTCTTAATGTACATTTGCTTAACAATTCAGCATAAAATATCTGTGGAAAGAAAATGGGGCAACAATAAAAACAGATGAGCATACTAGTTCATTTGAAGTTTGAAAATCCATCTATTTAGGCATGACAAGTTTAGGTTTACACATACACATGGTGATAACTGAACTCAAGAATACCATCAATTAATTTGATGTAGTTGACATTGAACCAAACTTATAGAACAATGACAGACTATTCATGCTTTTGATAGTTACATGCAGCATTCACTTGCATTATTTTCTCAGACATTACCCAGGTTTAAATTAACATAAAATAAGAGAAATGATGGAAAATATGCTTTCAGGCTACTGTATGATAAAACTAGAAATAAGTAGCAGAAAAAATTCTGTAAAAGGTTCAGAGTTTAAAGTAAGAAGTATTACTCCCTTTGTTTTGAATATTAATGTTCTTAGACTCTCACTGATGATAATTAGATGACTTTTTATCAAATAGACATTTTGAATGCCACACATTCACTGTTCTAGACAATCAAATGTTACTAGACTATTTCATCACAGCAGAATGTTAGATGAGGTCATTTTATATGTTGAAATAATTTTACAATTGAAAGCAAATGGAAAAGGGAGGTAAACTAATAAAATAAGCCAACAAATATAATAAGGCAACTAAAAAGTGCTTCTTTATTTATAAACTTCTATAGCTATATATCTGAAGTAAGGCTTTGTGCAAGAAATGTAATTAGATGTATGGGGTTTGATTCATTTTGCTTGACTCAGTGTTGTAGCTCCTTCTGTATTGTTGCTAGAAGTTTACAGTTTTCTTTGTTTGTTGTACTTGGGTCTCAGCAGCTTACGTGTTCATGTGGCATAATTCAGTTACCACAAGAGATCAGGGCATCTTTATTGGACTACATCAATGGTCCTGAGAAAATAATTACTATTCATGGCTTGAATTTACCACCCTCCTGAACTAATTAAAAATGACTATGGAGTGACTTCTATCTATAGTTAACACTCTTTATCAAAACAGAAGTCAGGAGAATATAATGAATAATTCTCCAAAAGTCGAAAATGTCCCTAGAGGAGGAAAGCATGGAAACCAAAGATAGTCACAAGACATAGTAAGTAAAACAATTAAGAAAATGTAATGCGACTTCATGAAATTGTGCAGGAATGTGTGTGGAAAACTTGGAAACAGTCTGTGGTAATAAAACTAGTAACTGGCATCACAATGTTCTATGTGTGCTGGTGCACAGCTGTAAGCACACCTACAACCTAGGCACTCAGGAGCAGAGTGAGGAGGAACAGAAGCAGTCAAATAGTACATTTAAGCCACAGTACTCTACAGGACACCTAATCTCAGAAAAACAAAAATCAACCAATAAAGTAAAGAAAGCAAACAAACAAGAACATGTCAAAGCTGAGAGAAGAATCAGTGTTGAACTTACATATGAAACAGATATTCTTATATATGAAATACGTAAAGTAAATATTTAGAGTGTTTCACAGGAAAAAGGAAATCATAAAATATTTCATTAGAAATACAAAAACTGAGCACCCTATTAGAATTTTAACCCATGAAAATTTCTCTTAAGGACTGCAATTGATTAGTGCTAGTTACTTATTTTCAGTCTCAAATCCTCCGTGGCTGTGTATATTCAAAATAAGATAAGTAAGGACTAAAGAAAGTAAGTCAATAAGTAAAAATAAAAAAGATGACTAAGATGTTCATTATTATCAAAATAAAATGCCTGCAGCACTGACAGATGAGGTAAAAATATTTTAAAATTGTTAGAAAATACCTGCTAATATTCACCTAGTTTTTTTTTACTCATATAGTCCTTAGAAATTTTTCGGCTTAATAATCACAACCAAGCTAGTTTCAGGCAAGTGAATGAAAGTAGAAATAGACTTTATACTTCCTGTATACTTTTCTTTTTTGTAGGTAAAAACTGTCCTGTTTCCCTAGTTTTCTGTTGAAGTGAATACATTACATGTATTTGCAATGTGTTCTTATGAAAGACTTTCTACAATGACAAGTGGCAGTTATAAAGAGTAAATGAAGGAAATAGCAAGTTCATGTATTTCCTTTAATAAAAAGAAGAAAGAGCAGAACCTATTTTTGTCTGTGGTATATTTATATTAGATAAAAACTCATATATTCATGTCTGGCTTTCATATTACATATATTTTCATCTTATCTTAATTGATACAATTGATCTTTCAGGAATCTAAAGAAATAATGTAGCCAAGCTGTAAAGCAGATTTGTAATTTTACAGAGATGGGACAATGTTGACCTTTGACATTTTTTGACTTTGTAATGACTGCTAAAGGAGAACATATATATTAGTGGCCTGCTGTGGTGTGAATGTGAACTGTTTTCCATAGATTCAGATGTATTCACCTGTGATCACTATGAAACCTTTAAAACTGGGGAGCCACTGGATGCAGTTAGTCACTGGGAGACGATCTTGCTGACCAATAGACTACCCACTCCCCACTTCCTTCCTGATCCTTTTCTGACAGGTGAAAGGTGACCAGCCTTCTGATACACCATGATGGATTATGTCTCCCTAAGCAAAAGCCAAAACAAAGGCTCTCATCCTTACATTGTTTCTTCACAGGTATTTGGTCCCAAGAAAAGTAAATAATATAGATACTGAGAAATATTTTCTGGTAAGGAATTAGAGTTCTAACACATAAAAACATAGCTTGATTTTGATTGAAATTTTATATTTTTTCTTGGTTCTATTACATCATGGCAATAGTTGTCAATACACATTAAAGGAAGTTATCTCTTGCTGGGATATGGACAGAGAGCATTAGATAACATTAACATCTGTAACTTTTATTTAGTTATTGCTTATTTAATAACTTGTAATCCTAATATAAGTGTAACAGGCTATTTTTTAGCTTTTATAATTTTTAATTATAATTATATGCATGTATATATAATTATATGCATGTATGTTTCCCTGCATGTCAGTGTGTGCACATAAGTGTAGTTTTTTGTAGAGGCCAAGGGTTGGATTACCTATAACTGAAGTTACATTAGCTGTGAACTGCTGGCAATCAAATTGCAGTCCTCTGGAATATTGACAAGTGATTTTAATAAATGAATGATCATGTCCATCTGGTTTGATGGTCATTTTTCTGTTTTAAGTTTTTTTTAGGTATTAAGTGAAACTTAACACAAGAAATTGAGCCAAATATATGAACCACGTAGTAAACACTTGCATGTAAGCACAGATATCAATTTTATTCAGGTTAGTTATTTGAATCAGTCATGGACAGGAATAGATAGTATTTGCACTACTTGATGGAGTTTTTGATTCTACCATTTCTGATCAGTATGGATTTATTTTTAAAACCATCAAGTCATATTCAGACTGAATGCAACAGATTTCCTTTCATTCAAATAGATCATATATTTTGACCACATTTCCCTTCTGTGACTTCTCTTCAATTCCCTCATTTTATGCATTAGTTTGCTTCTTTCTTCTGTGTCAAATTATACAAATGAGCTACATTAAATAATACAAAACTTGGTATTTTTATTTTTGAGTCTGTCCTACTTGGTATAACGTAATATCCAGGTAAATGCAGTTTATTGCAAATGACATAATTCCATCCTTCTTTATGACTGTATGAAATTCATTGTGCATTAGTATCCAAAGTAATTTACATTTCAACAAGTCTACTGTGAGAATTCCTTATCTCCTTCGTATGCTTATCTTTTTTGATAAAATGTTACATATTTTATAATGTGCTAATACAATAAAATACAGTATATGAATAGCTAAAATATTGGCCAATGAGAAGTTAGTTGTGTGAGTTGGCCTAGGACATACATGGACATACATACATTTTGGCTACTTGGTGTTCTATTTAAATATTTTGAACCCAGACACAGTGATATTTTGACTAATTTTATAGATGACATTATGGATGAGTATAGAATTATTGATTAACAGTTTTTACAATTCACTGAAAAAGTAATTATTTTATTTTATTTAACATCCATTGAATGAAATATATGATGTAAAAACAGTTAACTATACTTTATTTGCACTAACTGCCCAAATTATAAACTGATTTTAATCAATATTACAAAAAAAAGAAAGTCTTACATTCAAGGCATCTTACTCTTGAGCATCTAACCACAAGAAACTCATTTAAATATAAACTTAGGTCAGTGTAATAGAGATAGACACACATTGAAAATATTTTGTAATCATATTCTACTGGAAACAGTTTTTGCTGATGAAGTGCTATGATGTATGAGCTATATCTCTTTTCATTCATGAATCCACATGAGCCAGGGATCTGGATTTCATTAAGAAATGCCAATGTGAGTTATGTGTGTCAATTAAAATCCTTTTCAAAGTGATGTAATTTCTCTATTCATCTTTGTATTTGCTCCAACTGCAGGTGTTGATGGCTCTTCAAGTGCAGTGTAGACCTAAGGTAGAAAACAGCCTGAAGGAAATACTTCTCCTGCCTGACACCTCCTGCGAGGTGATTGAGTTGTTACGAAATAAAAATCTGCATGTTTTAAACCACTAAATTTTTACTGCAGCCACAGTTAAGCTAACAGTTATATCTAGAGAATTTCTGGAATTCTGTTTATAGGCTGAAAAACTGGCAGGAACAATGGAAAAGCAAACGTCAAATTGAAAGCGAAATACCACCAATGAATTACTTACAAACTCACACTCCTGTTTTCACAGGTAAATGCTTAGATTGTGATGTGGTTTGTCATCCACATTAGTGCTGGGAATCAATCTGGCTTTGTTCTTTCTGGAAAACTGGGATGTCTGAAGTTGCTGACGTTCTTGCAGCCTTCTATAGTACTAGTTGTTGAAAAGTGAGTATCTACCATTTTTTGCAAAAGCAGAAATCATTAATCCGACATATGGTGAAGACTCATCTTTGAAGGTCATAAGAGGAGCACAAAGATAACATGCAACACATTTGTTTAAAGAAATCAATCCTTACTGAACGAGTTAACCCCAAGAATGAATAACCAAATTAATAAATGGTGAGCTTCTTGTAGATTTTCTGGGTCAGAAATTCATTCACAGACCAGCTAAGTGATTTCAGTGAAATGTCATTTATAAGGGACTTTAGAGGTATTTTGACATGTACTGTATTCATAGTGACTAAAGAATCTGTTTTCAAAATGTTTCACTCATGTGACTGCTGGTGGGATCATCAGTCACTGCCATGTGAGTCTCTTCATGAAACTTACTGTGGTCATGATACAGCACAAGAATGCTGAAGAATGAGTGATCACCAAATAAAAGAAGACAGAAACCACTGTGTCTACTATAAATTATCCTCATAAATCATATTCTTTCACTTCTGCCATATTTTATTGGTACTTCAAACCAATATTAATGTCTTTGTCAGGGCTATTCACAACGATGCAGGTATCAAGAGGCAGTGTATCAGTTCAGTGAGAGACATTTCAGAAGCAAGTCACCTCCAGAAGACTGGCATTCATACTGTCACTTTCTATTTCTGATTGACTGTATGATTTTAATCATAGTATCTATCAACCTCACAAAAGAGGAATCGTTTTACTAATCCTGAGAGTACTAGATATTGCTTAGAATTTGACTACATAGTTTATTTCTCTATCAATTATGGGATCCTAGTCTACTTTGTCATGTGTCTAGAATGGTTTTGGTAATTAAAAATGAGTATCACCTTGAGTCCAAAGCAGCAGGAGATATTTCTGTCACTTTTATATTTTTAATGGTTACCTGACATGCTTATTAAATTTCTCTCTCTCTCTCTCTCTCTCTCTCTCTCTCTCTCTCTCTCTCTCTCTTCCTCTCTCTTGTGCATTCAAGTGTGTCAAGTTTGTACATGTCACTGGGTAATGCAGAGGTCCAGAGGGAATCCTATGCTGTCCATCTTTATCATCATTTGAGACAGGATGATTACTGCTTACACTAGAGTAGCTGAACCACAATCTTCTGAGAATTCTTCTGTTTCTCTTTCCATTTGCTACGGGAATGGAAGGTTGACAGACACATGTTACATTTTCAGGCTTTATGGCTTCTGTTGATCTTAAATCAGGTGATTATACTTTGTGCAATAGGCATGTTATATACTGAGACATCTTTCAAGTCTCCCTTATCTTTTAGAAACTTTGAGCTAAAGGTAGATCCTAGATTTTTGTTCAGGAAAGAATTCCAGAACTTCCTAGTCTGATTTCAAGCTGGGTTTTATTTAAATTACAAAGGATGGTTATAAGAAAGACAGTTGCTCAGAAAGAAATACACACTTGAGATGACAAGTTTTCTAAAACCTTGAGTGTCATCAAATATGATGACAATTGATAAATAGATCACAATAGTGCAAGAACTAATGATACTGAAAGTGAATAATTATGCTTGTGATTCTTGAAAAATGTATAGGAAATGTAATAATGCCCTACCTGAGCACATAGGTTTTCAGTATAAATCATCTCTATATAAAGAGAATACCTTCTTTATGTTGAAAACCTTCATATCAAATGTTAAAAGTTCTGAATTTCTTGCTTCTCTATAGGTAAGAGGCTAATCAGATTCCAGAATGAGGGGTTTGGTGTAGGAGTTCCTTCTGTTTGTGTGTTGCTTTCACTGGTTAATGAATAAAGAAACTGCCTTGGCCTAGCTGATATGGCAGAACTTAGGTAGGTGGGGAAGATAGAACTGAATGCTGGGAGGAAGAGAGGCGGAGGAGGAGAGAGAGAGAGACACCATGGATCTACTAGAGATGATGCTGGGAATTTTCCCCAGTAAGCCACTGCCACGTGGCAATACACAGATTAACATAAATGGGTTAAATTAATATGTAGGAGCTGTCCAGTAACAGGTTAGAGCTAATGGGTCAAGCAGTGACTTCAGTAATACAGTTTCTGTGTGGTTATTTTGGGGCTAAACTAGCTGTGTGGCCAGGATGAATAAGCAGCTCCTCCTTGCAACAGGAATTCCTTTCTCTTCCTACATTCCTATAATTTTATGAATTTTTCTACTCTGCTTTATTATTATCAAAGATCTATAAACAGAATATTAAAATAAAATGCAGGAGATGAAAAGAGGATACTCTTCAGTGTATGGTGGAGAGGATACACATATTACTTAGGTGCTAGTGCCGACGGAAAGGACAATGTAGGAATACATTTGCTGACAATGCAAAAGAACTGATGGACATTTAGGGCCAGATGCAGGCCTGGCTTATGCTTACCCACAGAAAGTGTATATTGATAAAATGAAGATGTAGCAAAGAGTGTGTTAAGGTACTGAGAAAAAGAAAGTATAGCAAGATCTAAGGTACAGAAAGAATGGGTGGAATAATTAGATTTTCATGGAGAATTATCAAGAAATTAAATGGTAATATATATGGAAAGTTTTAAAAATGTTTTGCATAAGTAAGAAGCATTTTTAAAATGGTTGATTGAATATAAGCATAATAAGAGAACAATGCAAGAAGATATGCTATGAAATAGAAATGATATAAAGCTTGTATGGTCAGATCAGATACACAATTCTTTTTGTTGACAGAGGCAGCATTATTCTCTCCTGAATTCGTTGTGAAGTATGGAAGGAAGGTAACTGACAAATGAAATCAACTGTTGGAGATCTGGAGGTAGTGGGGAAAGATTAGTAACACTTGGCTATTTTCTTTCCATCCGTGGGAGTGAAAATGAAGTTGATTTTTGAACCAAAGGAAAGTTCAGAAACTTAGCCTACAGAAGATTCTAATAGTTATTTTTATATAAAATGTGGGTGTTATGATGTTTAGAGGGCCAAAAGACAATGATTCATTACAAAGGAAGGTAAAAATAAATGAGTAAATTCTAAGGTAAGGGTGGAGACCTTTAAACCATTTCAGCAGATGGGTCAGGAGATTGACCAACTGTATTGTTAAGCAGTGAGTTGAGGGGAATGAACAGTGAGCATGGATAAGTCACACAGTCACTAGTCATATTGCAGTCCTTCATTTCAAATTTACATACTGATGCACATTGGAGAAGGCTGCTAAACCCCGAAATAATCACACAGAAACTGTATTAATTAAATCCCTGCTTGGCCCATTAGCTCTAGATTCTCATTGACTAACTGTTATATCTTAATTTAACCTATTTCTAGCAATCTGTGTATCATCATATGGCTGTGGCTTACCAGGTAAAGTTCCGTCTCGCTCCAGTGGGGCTACATGACTTCTCTCTGACTCTGCCTCCTTTCTCCCAGCATTCAGTTTAGTTTTCCCTGCCTATCTAAGTTTTGCCCTATCAACAGGCCAAGGCAGTTTCTTTATTCACCAATGATATTCACAGCATACAAAGGGGAATCCCACATTAGATGTATTCCAGGGAATGACATAAAAAAGAAATAGAGGGTTGGGAAGGAAGTAGCAAGGATCCCCATCCCAAAGAAAGGGAAGAATACCATATGTAAAGGGTATGGAAAAAGAGATGCATACCCTATAAGACGAAAAGATAGTATGTTTATGTGTGTGTGTGTGTGTGTGTGTGTGTGTGTGTGTGTGTACACATGTGCACATCAGGCACACATTTGTAGTGATGTGCAAAAGACTTAATCAGAGGCTCAAAGATAACATTGGGTGTCCTGCTCTAACATTCTTCAACATACAACTCATTTCTTAAAGAGCTGTCACTGAACTGCAGAGCTCATTTTTCTGGGAAGGTGGGTGGCTAGTGAGCTCCACCACTCTGCCTGTTACCATCTCCTGACCCCAGTTAAGGTATTATAGGCATATGACCATGTCTAGATTTTCTTTTTTCTTTTTTTTCTGTTTATTTATTTATTAAAGATTTCTGTCTCTTCCCTGCCACCTCTTCCCATTTCCCTCCCCCTCCCCCAATCAAGTTCCCCTCCCTTGTCAGCCCAAAGAGCAATCAGGGTTCCCTGACAAGTGGGAAGTCCAAGGACCACCCACCTCCATCCAGGTCTAGTAAGGTAAGCATCCAAATTGCCTAGGCTCCCACAAAGCCAGTACGTGCAGTAGGATCAAAAACCCACTGCCATTGTTCTTGAGTTCTCAGTAGTCCTCATTGTCCGCTATGTTCAGCGAGTCCAGTTTTATCCCATGCTTTTTCAGACCCAGGCCAGCTGGCCTTGATGAGTTCCCGATAGAATATCCCCATTGCCTCAGTGTGTGGGTGTATCCCTCGCGGTCCTGAGTTCCATGCTCGTACTCTCTCTCTCCTTCTGCTCCTGATTTGGACCTTGAGATTTCTGTCTGGTGCTCCAAATTAGGTCTCTGTCTCTGTCTCGTTTCATCTCCTGATGAAAGTTAATATTCAGGAGGATGCCTATATGTTTTTCTTTGGGTTC
>NW_004949123.1:5096853-5101312 GCF_000317375.1 Microtus ochrogaster | reverse complement strand
AGGTCCCATTTATTCAATGAGGCCCTTAATGTCTGTGCTGCTGGGGTTATACGTAGGAAGTGGTCTCCTGTGCCCATGTGTTGTAGAGTACTTCCCACTTTCTCTTCTATCAGGTTCAGTGTGTTCGAACTGATATTGAGGTCTTTAATCCATTTGGAATTGAGTTTTGTCCATGGCGATAGATATGGATCTATTTTCATTCTTCTACAGGTTGACATCCAGTTTTGCCAGCACCATTTGTTGAAGATGCTCTCTTTTTTCCATTGTATACTTTTAGTTCCTTTATTGAAAATCAGGTGATCCTATGTTTGTGGGTTAAAGTCAGTGTCTTCTATTCGATTCCATTGGTTGACTTCTCTGTTTTTATGCCAATACAAGGCTGTTTTTAATACTGTAGCTCTGTAAAAGAGTTTGAAGTCAGGGATGGTAATGCCTCCAAATCATCCTTTATTGTATAAGATTGTTTTGGCTATCCTGGGTTTTTTGTTTTTCCATACAAAGTTGATTATTGTATTGTCTTCTCCAGATCTGTGAAGAATTTTGATGGGAGTTTGATGGGGATTGCATTGAATCTATAGATTGCTTTTGGCAGAATTGCCATTTTTGCTATGTTGATCCTCCCAATCCAAGAGCAGAAGAGATCCTTCCATTTTCTGGTGTCCGCTTCAATTTCTTTCTTCAAAGACTTAAAGTTCTTGTATATAGATCTTTCACTTCCTTGGTCAGAGTTACCCCATGATATTTTATGTTATTTGTGGCTATTGTGAAAGGTGAAGCTTCTCTGATTTCCCTCTCTGTTTCCTTATCATTAATGTATAGGAAGGCTAATGTATTTCACAATATAGGAACAGAAGAGTCATTGCCAAATTTCTTTTATGAAGCTACAGTTACCCTGATACCAAAACCACACAAAGACCCAACCAAGAAAGCGAATTACAGGTCTGTCTCACTCATGAATATCGACGCAAAAATTCTCAACAAAATACTGGCAAACTGAATCCAAAAACACATTAGAAAAATTATCCATTATGATCAAGTAGGCTTCATCCCAGAGATGCAGGGCTGGTTCAACATACTAAAGTCTATCAATGTAATCCATCGTATAAATAAACTGAAAGAAAAATCCATATGATCATTTCATTAGATGCTGAAAAAGCATTTGACAAACTTCAACACCCCTTTATGATAAAAGTCTTGGAGAGACAAGGGATACAAGGGTCATACCTAAATATAATAAAAGCTATTTACAGCAGGTCGAAAGCTAACATTAAATTAAACAGAGAAAAACTCAAAGCCATCTCACTAAAATCAGGAACACGACAAGGATGTCCACTCTCTCCATACCTCTTCAATATAGTGCTTGAAGTTCTAGCAATAGCAATAAGACAACATAAGGTGATCAAGGGGATTCGTATTGGAAAGGAAGAAGTTAAGCTTTCGTTATTTGCAGATGATATGATAGTATACATAAGCGACCCCAAAAACTCTACCAAAGAACTCCTACAGCTGATAAACATCTTTAGTAATGTGGCAGGATACATGTCTAGCTTTTCTAAAATTTATTTTCATATTTTATCATATTTTTATTATTTTTTTTCATGTGCTCTTTTTATTTATTTTTTGAAACAATTTCTGCCTCCTCCCCACCTCCCATATCCTTCCTCCTCCTTCCACTCCTCTCCCCCTCTCCCCACTCCTCTCCCCCTCCCTCCACTCCATTTCTCCTCCCTCTTGAGTCTGAAGAGCAGGGATTCCCTGTCCTGTGGGAAGTCCAAGGCCCTCCCCTCTCCATCCATTTCCAGGAATGTGAGCATCCAAACAGGCTAGGCTCCCACAAAGCCAGTTCCTGAGGTAGGATAGAAACCTAGTGCCATTGTCCTTGGCTTCTCATCAGCCCTCATTGTCCGCCATGTTCAGAGAGTCCAGTTTTATCCCATGCTTATTCAGTCCCCGTCCATCTGGCTATGGTTAGCTCCCAATAGATCAGCTCCATGTCACAGTGGGTGGGTGTACCTCTAGCGATCCTGACTTCCTTGCTCATGTTCTCCCTCCTTCTGCTCCTCATTTGGACCTTGGGAGCTCAGTCTTGTGCTTCAATGTGGGTCTCTCTATCTCCTTCTATTGCCAGATGAAGGTGCTAAGGTGATATGCCAGATATTCATCAGTATGGCTATAGGATAGGGTCATTTCAGGTCCCTCTCCTCAGTTGCCCAAGGTACTAGCTGGGTACATCTCCCTGGACACCTGCTAGCCCCTCTAGAGTCAATCTAGAAGGACTTCAGAGAGGGGAAGAATATGATCCATATATTTTTATTATTTTAAGCAATATATGTGGATCATATCCTTCCCCTCTCTGAAGTCCTTCTAGATCATCCCCTCTACCCATATAACTTTAAATCATTTTTTAAAACACAATATAACAACATTAACTCCTGAAACCAGGAAAAAATAAACAACACTCACAAAGAAAAAAAGTACCATCTAACTGTAACCAAACAAAAGCACATATACAAAATGTGGAGTATATTATAATTTGGTTAAATCCTCTTGAACTGTGGTCTACCCTGAAGTGGTTGATATATTCATTGTCACTCCATTGCAAATCCTGAGTTTTTTTTCCTTTCCTAGAAAGCATAAATGACAGTTCAGATATCATCCCTTATTGCAGTGGCTGGATTTTCATTCATTTTTATCATTAAAAATTAACAAAATAACATATAATAATATTAAAAACTATTACTTCACAGTTGTTCAGGACAAAGAAACAGAAGAGCCCAATAGCCAGACACCCACTTTCCACATACTCAGGAATCCCACAAAACATTAAACTGCAAGCTATACTGTATACTCAGACGGCCTGGTCCTTACCCATGTTGGCCCTATGCATGGAGCTTCATTCATGCACTAGGGATAAATCTGGTCTCACTGCCAGTGGAAGCACAAACTGCCCAAGTCACACAACTAATAACCACATTCAGAGAACCTAGTTCTGTCCTATGCAGGTTCCCCAGCTTACAGTCCAGAGTCAGTGAGCTCCCAGTAGCTCAGGACAGCTGTTTCTGTGGGTTTCCCCATCATGGTCTTGTCCCATCTGCTCATATTACTGTTTCTCCCTTTCTTCTACTAGACTCTGGAAGCTTGACTCAATGGTTAGGAGATGGAAAATTTGTATTAGCTAGGTTCTATATAGGAAAATAATCAGTGGTACTTATATGAATGTTTTACACCATACAGTCTGGGTAATCTGGCAGTGGATAATTTTCTATGTGAAATTGGTGGTGCTGAGACTTTATAGATAATTATTCTTTGATTCTGATGCCTCAACAGACATGACCAGCTTTGTAAGGGTTAGAGAATTCCTGGACAATCACTAATCTTTAGTGCACAATGAAACTGGAAATATTAGGTTCTGATATTAGCAGCAGCAGCAGTAGCAAAGGTAACAACAAAGGTGGCAGAGACAGCAGCAGCAACAGCAACAAAAACAACAACAACAAAACATCAAGACACTTACCAGTGAGACAGAAAGACAAGTCATTTTCCTTTCAAGGTCCTGCTATCATCCACCCAGAGACTATCACCTACCTTTAGAGTATATTTTCCTATTTCAAATAACATATCATCACACAAATCCTAAACAAGTGTGTCCCACAGCTTACATCTTAGTTGAATCTTATTAAGGTTGAAAACTATTATTGGTATCATAAAATTATTTAAAGAACTAAAGACAAACAAGCAACAACAAAAATAAAACCAAACAGCACAAAAATATATATGATGGATCAGTCTCTTCTACAGAACTGCTTTTTATGAGTTAACTTCTAACAAAATACCTCTATAATCAAATTTCTTAGAGTAGTAACCTGTTTTTATTGGTTATATTCAATATATGTATGATTACATATATTTATGCCCTTACACTTGAAACATTATATAGGAAGTAAAACAGGATATTTTCAAATAGTATATAGAAAGTTCAAAGAAATGGGTAGAATCTTGGGATCATATATAAATGTTAAAGAAACAAACAAAAACATACAGAGTGATAAAGACATAGAAGCATGTCTCCATTCTTAAGGATTTCTTGTAGAAGGAAACATGGTATTTGACAATCAGTGATCAAAAGCAAAGGTTCTCATCAGAATACTTACAGGTATGTTGGTCAAGTTGCTCATGCAGCATCCTGAAGCTTCAGTATTGAATACATCCACTGTCCTCTTAGATGTGCACATTCAGTGAGACTCAGATAATCTCACTGAAACCATTGGTTTGCAATTCTTCCTTCATCAGCCATTTGGTCAGTGTCAACCCCCTTAATTAACTCAAAAGTCTTGAGCCTGTTCTAAAGCTATTTCTTTTGAATCACTAGTTTCCCAGTCATTAGTTTTACTTCTTATTGACAAGAAAGTTTATCTTTATGAAATCACTCAAAGCCATCCCACTAAAATCAGGAACACGA
>NW_004949123.1:5089213-5094112 GCF_000317375.1 Microtus ochrogaster | reverse complement strand
AAAAAAAAAAAAAAAAAAAAAAAAAAAAGAAATCACTGTGCTTTTTAATTGAACATCTTTAATTTACTTTAGTCGAATCAAATCCATTTATTTATTTGTGTTCTTCCCTACTGAGTGGAAATGGCACCATGCGTGGCTAGTTGTACAAACAACTCATACTACTGAATAATCAGTTTTTATTTCTGTTAGCAAGCTTTTAAATTGTTTAATAAATAAAGAAGATACTTTAAACACTGCATGCTGACACTCTCAATGGCACAAATCTAAGTATTTAGAATGCTTCAGTCAAGTTTATTTTCCAGAAATCAGTGAGAAATTTTACTAAGAAGTTCAATGTTTACTCATCTTTTGCCAGTAGGAAAGGGAATCCAAGTTGGCACAACCAGTTTCTACTTTTCAAGGATGCATTATGGTTAATACTTGAAAAAAGTAAAGTCTAGACTTTTAAAGACAGAAATGTTCTAAGGGTATGAATTTATTAGAACTTGGAGCATTCTGCTATAAATATTAAAATGGGACCTAAGCAACTATTTTGGAGGCTGTGGGTCTATTTAAAAGGCTAGAGTGGTAATTTAGACAAAAAATTAGGAGGGATGTCAAATAAACAATGGAAATGAGGATAAATAAAATGTCTTGAAGCCTAGAAATCGCTTTTACCTGTTATTGAAAACAGTCATGATTATGGCTTTCCTCTCCTCTACTTCTTCCGTCTCCTCCCCACTTCCTATCCCATCTTTTTTTTTTTTTTTAAGTGTTAATTCTGTTTTATTAGCCAACTGGAAACTAGACAATTCTCCAGTCCAGGGAGACATTAACTTTTAATCTTCTTCTTCATCATCACCAGCTCCAGCTCCAGCACCACCCTGGCCCTTCTTGGCATTCTTCCTCTTCACTCGGCCTGGTCGGCCACCACCATAAGGAGACCGGAGGGAGAAATCAATGTGCTTCTGGGAGTCCAGACGAACAATGAAGGACGGGATGTTCACCACCTGCTTGCGGACCCTGATGTGACGCTGGCGGATGAGCACACGGGCGTGGTGAATAGATTTAGCCAAACCCAGCTTGAAGACCTGGGTCTGCAGCCGCCTCTCCAAGAAATCTTCAATCTTCAGGCCCAGGATGTAATCCAGCTTCATCTTGCCCTCATCCAGCACCCCAATGCGAACAAGTCGCCTCAGAAGAGCATTGCCTTCAAAAAGACGCCGTGGGTCCTTTTCGTCCAGCGTTAGCAGCTCTCGGGCGGCCTTGCGGATCTTGGCCAGGGTAAATTTGACTCTCCACACTTCACGCTTGTTCCGGAGCCCATATTCTCCGATGAGTTTCAGTTCCTGGTCGAGACGCGACTTCTCGAAGGGTCTCCGTGGGGTCACATAGGTCTTACGACAAACCCAACTTCTGGCAACCGGCATGTTGGCGTCTCTAGGCCTGCCGCGCCTAGGAGCTCACGAGGGCGACAAAGAGCTTCCTATCCCATCTTAATCCACCCGCTTTTCATTTCTCATTAGAAAACAAAAGTATATGGTACAATATAAAAATTAAAAATGCATACTAAGATAAAATGTAATCAAATAAATCAAAAACTAACATACCAGAATTGGACAAAACAAACAAAACAAACAGTTTTAAAATCCAAAGAGAAGACAGAAGAAACAGACTCACATTCGCATGCTTGTCCACAGTTGCTCTACCCTCTTCCTTGGACAGAGTGGCCTCTAGAAGTGCAAACAATGCCTACAGGAGTGTGGGATGAGGATAAAGTGATGACACGGGTAACACTGAAGAGGAAGACCCATGTGTTCTACCAGTGAGGGGGAAGGATGGAGTTGGGGCTATAGCAGGTAGTTTCCTACCTAGCGGTGGATGCAAACGAGGGCTAGATTTGGAAGATAGAAGGGAGAACTGAAGATCTTCAGTTGGCCTTCAGTCGACAATTTGAAATGGAAACTCAATAATGAGTGGAAGGATATTTTAGACAGTAAACAGAGTATTTAAAATTCAGGTACCAGGCAGTTTTGAAAAGTATTAACTTTGTCCACTGGTTATCTACTCGGCATGGTTGGAATATTGAAAGTTCAAAGGCAGCGTGGGCTGCGTAGCAAGAGTCTGTATCAGATATATAATAAATAAATATCCCTCAAGAAAAAATCCTCAAATACCTCAGATACAATTAGCAACAATACTAATATTCTGATGGCTACAACTGCTTTCTTCATTGGTTGGAAGACAATGCGTAACTGTATCATTCTGGTTAAGGGAAAATATGCTTTTTCACTGAATCATACAGATGAGTTCTCACCATCAAATCTGCACACAGTTTTTTCTCTGTGCCTTCCTCTAAACTTTCCTGTTAGTTTGTCTCAGCTTCCTGCTCAATTTCCTTGCCATATGACTGAATAAACACCAGTTCCTTTTTGTGTAATCTAGTGTCTTAATACTGGTTTCTATTGGATGTTAGGCAGTCAGTCCTTGCTTGGAATCTCTGTTGCAACTGGCTTGTTATTCTTTCTACAGAGTCTGTTTACCATTAATGAAATGTATCTAATAATTGCAATCTCAAAGGAGAAGTGCTCTTAAAATTATAGCTATAATTAAATGTATTAATAATCATAGGTGTGGAGTTTATATAGAATACATTTTTTTTAAATTTAAAAGTTTTATAATGTAGGTATGTGCTTTTACAAACACAAATTATTGCATGTAAATTGTGTTTTATTATATTAAATGAAAGTGAAGTAGTTGCTAATTAACACTACTCAATTTTCCCCCGTTTTAGGAAAATAATAGATGAAATGTTAGACATTAATTGATGAATTAAGTCATTCCTCTAAGGAGGAAAATTATTTATTCATGAGCTATAAAAATACAACTTATTTCTGCACATTATAAGGGAGCTAAATATTAAATTTAGGTAGATACTAATAAATTTTTCCATTGAATCTAATTATGGGTGTCATTTCAAAGCTATTTTTATTTCTCCTTTGTCTTGGTGGTACTTTTTATTTCTAATGAAGTGTACTTAGAGACAACAGGTAAATACAGATAGACCTTGCTTTCCTTATTTTAAATATCAAAGATATGTTTTTTTTATTATTTTTCTTTCATTCTTGAAAGAGAAAAAGAAAGACCAAGGATGAATAGAAAAATCAACTTGGGCCATATTTGGTGAAGTATATTTTTAAAATAGGTCAGGTTGTATCTTAGAAATAATTATTATTGTTGTGATGAAGCTACATGAATAAAAGTGACTTGTAGAGGAAAGAGTATATTTGGCTTATAGTTCCACACCATAGTTCATCATGGAAAGAAGTCAGAACAAGAACTCAAACAGGGTAGGTACCAGGATGTGAGAACTGATGAAGAGGTCATTAAAATGTGGGTATATGTGTGTTGTTACTGCATTGCTCCTCTTGTCTTGCTCAGTCTTTGTTTTTATAGAAATTAGTACCATCTCTCCAGGGAGGGCATCATCTCTAATGGGCTTGGCTCTCCCATATCAATCCTAATTAAGAAAATGCTCTACAGCTTCTCTAGAGTGGGATCTTATGGACACATTTTTCTTTTGACTTGCCTTTTTCTTTCATTTTTTTCTTAAATTTTAATTTATTAAATTTATTTTTATTTTGTGTAAATTAGTGTTTGGCATGAATGGATTTCTGAGTAGAGTGTCAGATGCTCTGGAATTGGAATTACAGAGAGATGTGAGCTGCCATGTGGGTGCCAGGAATCGAACCCATTTCCTCTGGAAGAGCAGCCAGTGCTCTGAACACTGAGCCATCTCTGCAGCTTTTATCATGACATTTTCTTATTTGAGGTTATCACTTCTCAGATGCCTTTAATTTGTGTCAAGTTGGCTTAAATCTAGCAAGCACAGATAGTTATTGTTAAAACTTATTTAGATGAATTGTGTCTTAGTTTATTATTATGACTATATCTGGTTTTGAGACAAATCTTTCTTTGGTCTAAATTTGTGATCTATACTAATATTGGTTAATGTTTTCCATTTTCATGTGTATTTGCGTGTGCATGAGTGAGTGTGGGGAGTTGCATGAGTGTATGCATGTCCATATATGTGCATGAGCAGGCATAAAGAAGCTTCTTAGTGATGTGAGCAGCACCATTCCATGTCTCCTATAGCTGTGTACATTGTTAAACTACTGTCTAGCTCTTTTACTGTATCAGATGGACTCCACATCTTTACCTTTTTCAGAGTGGATAATTCTCAAAGATCTCATGGATATATACCCAGTTTTACTTTTGTGGATCCAGTATCTTTTTTATATGTTCTTTTTCATTTATAGCCTTTATGTTTGTTTGTTTTACAGTTCATCTGGACAATGATTGGGCAGGAGGAGGTTGGGGTAAGGGTAGTCAGTATGTATATTATCTGTGTATGAAAATAAGCTTTAAAAATTAAAATTTAAAAATCTTCAAAACATGTTTTAAATCAAATTATGAACAAATGTATTTTTCTATTTTGAAAATATCTTGAAATATCTATTTTTAAGATTTATTACTTTTGTATTATGTGTATGTGTGAGTGTGTACAAAAATCTATCTGTACAACATGTGTATCTGAGAGATGCAGAAAAAGGAGATGGATCCTTTGAAATTGGAGTAACAGGTGGTTGTGAGCCACCGCATTGGTGATGGGAACCAGTATTTATAATCACTGAAACATCTGCACAGCTACCTGTAGTTTATATTTTCAATTCTTTTTTTTTTATTGAGAAAAGGAAAAAAAAAAGTTTCCCCCTCCTCCCAGTCTCCCATCTCCCTCCTCCTCCTCCCACCCTTCTCCCCCTCCCTCCACTCCTCTCCCCATCCCTCTCCAGTCCAAAGAGCAGTCAGGGTTCCCTGCCCTGTGGAAAGTCCAAGGTCCTCCCCCCTCCATCCAGGTCT
>NW_004949123.1:5075956-5088698 GCF_000317375.1 Microtus ochrogaster | reverse complement strand
CAATGACTTCTCGAATTTTGCATGCAAATGGATGGAAATAGAAAACACTATCCTGAGTGAGGTAACCCAGACCCAAAAAGATGAGCATGGGATGTGTTCACTCATAATTGGTTTCTAGCCATAAATAAGGGTCACGGAGTCTACAATTGGTGAACCTAAAGAAGCTAAATATATTTTCAATTCTAATAATGATTTCAGAGTTAAATACACCTCCTCATTTTTCTTAGCATTATTATAATATTTTTGAGTAACAAAATCAGGAAGTAATATTCATGCTAACATATAATATTTATGATTAGCTCCTCGGACAAGATCCAGAAGATATCAATTGTAATATCGAATACTAAAATTAATATTATTTTTTCTGTAGATTTAGTTTAAATATTTAATTATATAATAGAAAGGGACAAAACCATATAATTATGTAATATAGTACATAGTATTAATATGGTCATGGTTTAGCTAATTCCATGCTCTTCAAATTTTAGAATAGTTTTTTAGACAGAGTACATTTTTACTTATACTTGCAAAACTACAAATATCACCATAATTTCTGCTATATATAATTACTTCCTTTTAATTTTAAACACTAAATCAGTAAAATTATTTTAACATTAAATTAGTAAAACTGTGTTTGGGCTAAATTGTATGAGAGAAAAATCTTCAATTAATTTTTAAAAACATACAAAAAAGACATTATGCTTTTAATGTGACACTAAATTGAACTATTTAGTATTTTATCAAATTGTTTTCACCTCTGCTCAAAATGAGATTAATCTGTAATTTTATTTTCTTGTCCTGATATCAGAAATAAACTGGCCTTTTAAAAAAAGTAAAATTTATTTTTGATAAAGTACATTCCTGTGCACATTGAATTTTTTTTTAAATGTCAATTAAAGAAGACTTGGCTTACAGTTCAGTGTACAACTTAGCTATTAGTTTCTAGTGAGAACTTGGATTCAATTATGAACAACAAAACAAAACAATTATGGGAATTCAAGAGTAAGTATATTAAAAATTACAATTATTATAAATTTTCACAAATCTCAAATGCCAAACCCATACATTTAGTTTTAAAAATCAATAAAGTTGAATGCATGTAAATTTAAAGTGCCCTTTTTTTTTGCTAGAATGTCAGGGATTTATAAATTCCCTTCTTCAAAAGATTCACCACAGGTTGTTGAAGTTTAAATATATTGTATTTCAAAGATGTAACAAAACAGTGTTTTCCTGAGAGTAAGCTGTGTGACTGGGTTCATTTTCTCTTGTAGCGATGGTTCAGTGGTTAGCAACATTTACATAGTACAGAACATATGCGCTCAGTTCTGAGCACTCACATCATGCAGCACACAAATGCCTTTTTCTTCAGACTGGCAGTTCTAATACTCTCTCCTGCTCTCTGTAGGTACTGCATTCATATGCATAAAATTATAAAACCCCTACAGAGACACAGAATACTCACACAGAATACATGGTCATTATTGAAAGGGGAGCTCAATGATTTGATCCTGAAAAAGAACTGTACCTCCAAATAAAGATTAATTTATTAGAGTTTATTGATAATCTTTGCATTAATATTCTTTCTTTTTTTTTTATTAAAAATTTCCACCTTCTTCCCTCCTCCCATTTCCCTCCCCATCTCCCCACTTCCCCTCCCCTCCCCCTCCCTCTCCAGTCCAAAGAGCAGTCAGGGTTCCCTGCCCTGTGGGAAGTCCAAGGTCCTCCCCCCCTCCATCCAGGTCTAGGAAGGTGAACATCCAAACTGGCTAGGCTCCCACAAAGCCAGTACATGCAGTAGCGTCAAAACCCAGTGCCATTGTCCTTGGCTTCTCAGTCAGCCCTCATTGACAGCCATGTTCAGAGAGTCCGGTTTTATCCCATGCTTTTTCAGTCACAGTCCAGTTGGCCTTAGTGAGCTCCCAGTAGATCAGCCCCACTGTCTCAGTGGGTGGGTGCACCCCTCACAGTCCTGACTTCCTTGCTCATGTTCTCCCTCCTTCTGCTCCTCATTTGGACATTGGGAGCTCAGTCCAGTGCTCCAGTGTGGGTCTCTGTCTCTATCTCCATCCATCGCCAGATGAAGTTTCTATGGTGATATGCAAGATATCCATCAGTATGGCTATAGGATAGGGCCATTTCAGGCTCCCTCTCCTCTGCTGCTCAAGGAACTAGCTGGGGACATCTCCCTCGACACCTGGGAACCCCTGTAGAGTCCAGTCTATTGCCAACCTTCAAATGGCTCCCTTAATTAAGATATATACTTCCCTGCTCCCATATCCACTCTTCCTCCATCCCAACCGTCCCATTCCCCAACCTCTCCCCATCCTCCCCTTCTCACTTTTCTCTCCTCATCTCCCCTTACCCCCACCCCATTCCCACCCCCCAGTACAGTGAGGGAGGCCTTTTGTATATGTGTCGCTTTTATTGGTTAATTAAAAAAGAAACTGCCGGGGGCTGGAGAGATGGCTCAGTGGTTAAGAGCATTGCCTGCTCTTCCAAAGGTCCTGAGTTCAATTCCCAGCAACCACATGGTGGCTCACAACCATCTGTAATGAGGTCTGGTGCCCTCTTCTAGCCTGCAGGAATACACACAGATAGAATATTGTATACATAACAAATAAATAAATATTTAAAAAAAAAGAAACTGCCTTGACCTGTTATAAGACAGAGTAGAGCTAGGTGGAGAAAACTAAATTGAATGTTCAGAAAAAAAGTGAAGTCGAGCTCCCAATAGATCTCCAAGGCCAGCTGGACTGGAACTGAAAAAGCATGGAATAAAACCAGACTCTCTGAACACAGCGTACAATGAAGGCTGATGAGAAGCCAAGGACAATGGCACTGGGTTTTGATCCTACTGCAAGAACTGTCTTTGTGGGAGCCTAGTCTGTTTGGATGCTCACCTTCCTAGACCTGGATGGAGGGGGGAGGACCTTGGACTTCCCACAGGGCAGGGAACCCTGACTGCTCTTCAGACTGGAGTGGGGGAGGGGGAGAGGAGTGGGGGGAGGGGGAGGGAAATGGGAGGGAGGAAGGGAGGGAGGGAGGAGGCAGAAATTTTTTCAATTAAAAAAAAAAAGTGAAGTTGATAGATGCCCTATAGCCACCAGAGGAGAAGGATGCAAACCAGAGCCCTCGTGATAAATCTTCTCTAAAACAAAACTGGTTTATCAACATAGTCTGGAACGTTTGGGGCTGATGCCCACTACCCACTTTGTTTCCTGATGCTTATGTGCCCACTCGTGGTTAATAGGAAACTAGCTGAGACCATGTCCATGGCTTAGCACTCCCCACCTGGGCAGGCAGCGGAATCATGTCTACTAGATCAGAGCATGGCTGATTTCTGCCTCCATACCCAGATATATTTCCAGGCCATTCAGTGTGCTGCATAGCAGATTTAGCTTTTACTCAGATAAAAAGTGTTTATATGATGCACACGGTGCTTCCCAGAGTTGAGGTGGTGAAGAAAGTTCCCAGTGGGCAGTCTCAGAGGCAGTAAGCACGCTTCCTCTATGTTGGACTGAATGGCACAAACAGGCAGGGCCATGCTGGCCCTAGCCACACCTTCTTAGCATATAAAAAGGTGTTTCTCTTGAGAAAATAATTACAGGTACACAATACAGACAGGTTCAGATAAAGCAGACCTCTAAATGGGTCACAGTGTTGGATAAGCATACGTAGGCTTCAGAGAGAGAAGAAAAAGAATACAGAGAGTTATAAAAAGAAGTAAATGTTTTTTTTTTTAAATAAAACAAAGCTCATTTAAAAGTTGTAGTTGTTCATTCCAGCCTCCTCACCCCGAAATAATCACACAGAAGCTGTATTATTTAAATCACTGCTTGGCCCATTAGCTCTACCTTATTTTTTTTTTGTTTGTTTATTTATGTTTTTGGTTGTTGAAAAATAAATTTCTGCCTCCTCCCCGTTTCCCATTTCCCTCCCCCTCCAGCCACACATCGCCCCCTCCATTCCCCCTCCCAAAGAGCAGTCCAGATTCCCTAATCTGCAGGAAGTCCAAGGTCCTCCCACTTCTATCCAGGTCCAGGAAGGTGAGCATCCAAACAGGCTAGGCTCCCACAAAGCCAGTTCATGTATTAGGATGGAAACCTAGTGCCATTGTCCTTGGCTTCTCATCAGCCTTCATTGTCCACCATGTTCAGAAAGTCCGGTTTCATCCCATGCTTAGAACCTTCATCTGGCGATGGATCGAGATAGAGGCAGACACCCAAATTGGAGCACCGGATGAGCTCCTAAGATCCAAATGAGGAGCAGAAGGAGGGAGAACATGATCAAGGAAGTCAGGACCACGAGGGGTGCACCCACCCACTGTGACAGTGGAACTGGTCTATTGGGAGCTCACCAAGGCCAGCGGGACTGGGACTCAATAGCTCTACCTTCTTACTGGCTCACTATTACATATTAATTTAACCCATCTCCATTAATCTATGCATCACCATAAGGTTGTTGCCAACCAGCAAATTTTGGATGCGTCTAGATGTAAGAGCTAGCTAGTAATATGCTTAAGCTATTGGCCAAACAGTATTGCAAATAATATAGTTTCTGAGTGATTATTTCAGGTCTAAGAAGCTGTAAATGAATGAGCAGCCTCCCCCAACACCAGTAACATTGGCAAAAATAAAAATGAAAAAAAATAAGAGAATCATTAAACTCAAAAGTAATGTTAGAGAGCTTAGAAAAAGAAGCAGTGATCCAAACAGCTTTTTATTGTTATCGGGACTTGCTTTTCATGTATCTCAATTAAGACAGCATTCTTCCTGGGGTTTAGACACTCTCATACATGAACCTCTTGAGGTGATGTTTTTGTTTTACATGAGGATTCCTGTGGTTCCACTTTAGCTCCTTTGGTGTAGATTGAAAGCTGATCATGCAGCTGACCTTGAATTTGCTCCTGAAATAACACACCTGTGGGAAATCTAATATGGAAAAGTGTTATATGCTTTCAATTGCTGTTATTTTATTTATTTTTTTATTTATTTATTAAAGATTTCTGCCCGCCACCGCCTCCCATTTCCCTCCCCCTCCCCCAACCAAGTCCCCCTCCCTCATCAGCCCAATGAGCAACGTACAGAATGGAGAAGGAATCACGCAGTCCTCTTTTGGCCAGAGGAGGGAATGTGGTACTCTGTGAAGCCTTAACACACTGAGACTCTACAGGTGTCCTGGGAACTCATTCTGAGTGAAGGCTGAGTGGGTGTTGTATTGGAAACAGCCAGACAAAACTGGGCTGTAAAAGTTTCCATGCAGACACGGGCCAGGAGTTTTCACAACCAATCTGCTGCGTTAGTTCACTGGTCAAAGATATTCTGTCATAAATAACAGCAATTTTGCATTCCCACCAGCAATGGATGAGTGTACCCCTTTCTCCACACCCTTCTGTATCTTTCATGGTATAATGTAAATACACTTTCCTCGGAGGATGAATAAAACCCCTCAAAGTTTCCTTTTAACTGGAATCTTTCCCTTTTCTAACAAGGTCTCCAGAGGCTTGAGAGTGAATCCCCTGCGAGTAATTTTAACTTGCACTTTCCATTATTAATATATTTGATAGAAATTTTGTTTTTCAGATTCACCTCTTTCCTCATCATTCAATTGTTTGTGTGTAATTTGTTTAAAAAAAGTTCCTTGGAGCTGTAATATTTCAATTAAATGGAACATCTTTCTAATGTTACCGAAGCTTATTTTCCATGTCACATTGTATGTAAAATCAATGATTTCTAAGTGAATTTACAAATTGGAAACATACCACTAAAATTAGTTTTTGAACATTTTCACATCCCCTTAAAGTTCCTAAATACTCCTGCAGTTTAACCTTTATTGTATTGCCTATTACCCCTTTCCCAGGAGATTTACATATTTAAGTAATTTCCAACAAATTGAAATCATGAAGGAGGTGATGTGTTTTATCTGGTTCCTTCACTCTACTAGTGTCAATGGTTCCTTATTTGTCAACTGAATAATATTTCACTATAAAGCAGTCATGAATAATGTCTTTTAACCCACCAGTTGATAGACATTAAGATGTCGAAGACTTGGGTTTTATGGACTATTCTACTGATGCTTTTACTGTATCAAAACTCTTTTATAGAAAAGGACTTTCTTGTACAATGATATTTTTAACTGGGATAATAAGAAGTTGTATAAAATTATTCAATCAAGGAGAGCTCTGGGTCCGGCTGAGCACGGGGCCACGGGGCCAGACTGTCTGGCCCCAAGAGCTTGTTCCTAGGACCGCAGGAAGCCTGGCAAGGGGTCGCTCCGCCCCTTGGAGCCGCGGCCACGTGCTTGCGAGGGCCAGGCCCGGACATGCCTATGGCCACAAATCCTGGAGTCCAAAAGGGGTTAAAGGTGGGCAGCAGAGGGATGCCTGGAGTTACTGTAAAAGACGTTAACCAGCAGGAGTTCCTCAGAGCTCTGGCAGCCTTCCTCAAAAAGTCCGGGAAGCTGAAAGTCCCCGAATGCGTGGACACATACAAGCTGGCCAAACATAAAGAGCTTGCCTTCTATGATGAAAACTGGTTCCACACGAGAGCTGCCTCTACATCATGGCACCTGTACCTGCGTGGTGGTGCCGGGGTTGGCTCCATGACCAAGATCTATGGAGGACGGCAGAGAAACGGTGTCAGGCCCAGCCACTTCAGCAGAGGCTCCAAGAGTGTGGCCCGCCGCTTTCTCCAAGCCCTGGAGGGACTGAAAATGGTGGAAAAGGACCAGGACGGGGGCCGCAAGCTAACACCTCAGGGACAGAGAGATCTGGACAGGATTGCCGGACAGGTGGCAGCTGCCAACAAGAAGCATTAGAACAAAGGATGCTGGGTTAAAAAATTGCCTCATTCATAATAAAAAAAAATTATTCAATCAAGCATTTCATTTTTAGTTAATGAATATTTAAATAAGCACAATTTTTAATGAAAAGAGCTCATTATACCTAAGCATTTTACTGTAGATATCTATGCTATTAATATCATTAAATTTAGTAAATATTATCAAAAGAAATTTGCAATAGAATGTTCTGGCTAAATGTTACTTTCCATTGACAATGTAATAACTGAATTTATCAATGTTAATATTAAGTGTCTGTATCTCTATACTAAGCTTAGATTTTTTCCATTATAAACATTTAAAGGATTGTGTGTGCCCTTTTTTAAAAAATTTGATAATAGAAATCCTTTTTTGTTTTATATTTCATACATTCAAACAGGTCAAAAACTTAATTTTATTTCAGGAGTCAGAGTTAAACACTTAATTTTGTCTCTACATATTTGAATGGGGAGACATTTTGATCATCTTGAGATTGTTAGGAACACAGAAATTAGTAGTCAGCTACCAACATAGAACCTGAATAAGCCAGCACTGAACGTTTTCCTGTTTGTTCTCAGAAACATTTCATTTCTAAAGAAGCACCCTCCCGCGGTGGTTATCTTTTTCTAGGCTTGCTCAAATTCCAGGAGGACTTCTGTTAGATCGCTTTCCACAAAGATTACATTCTCTTTGGAGTTCAGATACCATACATCAAAACACGGGAGCTTTTGCAAGTTTTCTCTCAACGGGGGGAATATTTCCCCTACAAACTAAAGGCAAAGTCAAAAGTGAGTAAACAACTTTCCAGCTCTCTTCTCTGCGTTTCCTTCTTTGAAGAATAAGACAGCACTGCACAGTGCTTCTGCTATGCTTTATCACCGTGAACCAGTGACAGAAACATGGTGTATATGCACTTGTCATGGGGAGACTTTTAGGGTTTTAATTGCTCAGACTTTCTTAGATATAGGCAAAACATCTACATAGTAAGCAAGATTATTTCTGAAACAAATGTTTTCTAAATTTGATTTTTGCATTTTTTAAAAGGAGAGTGATCAGTTTTTATTGTAGATCTTTGATATGCATATCATGTCTGGTGTGAGTTGCATATCATGTCTGGGGTGAGTCACTCCTCACTTGTCTGATCTTCCTAGGAGTCCCATAACAGTTTCCCCAGCTCCACTGTCAGCAGTCACTTCAGCTGCTAGGTGCTGAATAGTCACAGAAACTGGATGGTATCATTGGTGCATAGCAGAGTAAAAATTTGGTATTTGTTCTTTCTTGCACTGCTGATGTTCTCATGATCAATCTTCTTTGGGGACGCACAGCTACCATTATTTATGGCAACAGGAGAAATGAGTGAAATATGGGGACTCTGCTTCATTTGAGCAGATACAGAACAGCAGGAAGAAATTGTGTGTGTGTGTGTGTGTGTGTGTGTGTGTGTGTGTGTGTGTGTGTATGAGTGCATGTGCTTATATTTGTGTGGTCTTGCATGCGTGTGTTTGTGTTAGGCACAGTCTCGGCTCAGTAGAAATGATACCCACTGTGAGTTGACACAGACCAAGCAAGCATTAGTCTTCTCTTTATAGGTGAAAATTTAAGGTTCAAAGAAAAGTCTGGCCTTCTGGGGTGACACCTGTAGTCTGTGGCAGAGCTGACTCAAAATAAATTAAGGTTAATATTCCTGCTAAAATAATGGAAAATATAAATAAAGGCGAATCACCTTTTCTCTCATTGATTATGCTTGATGTTTGAGGCTTGTATCTTATCTTTTCTTAGGGTGAAACTCTGTGGCTAATTTACAACTATCAATCATGTAATTGCATCTGCCAAATTTTGAGAATCATAGTATTGCTGTCTTTTTATAAATTCTTTTATTTCTAGCTGCGATTTTCGAGTTTCCTTTCATCTATATTTCACTTGATGTGTATATATGTGTGGCTCATATCTCTTCTCTAGACTTGCCTTTTTATTATCCAGTGTCCTCTTTTATCCTGTTTATTGCTTTTAATCTTAAATTCTGCTTTGTCGGATATTAATTTTACGTCTTTTGCTTGTCTTCCATTAGCGTATCCATTTTATCTAACTGCTCATCTATTAATTTTAACCTTTAATTTTCACTGTTCTTGAAAACGTGTGCTGTAAATATCATTCAGGCTGGTTCTTGAACCTCTATCTGATACTTTGTCTATGTTGATGAAAGGATTCCATGAGTAAACATTATGTTTAATATACAGTATACTGGATTCATCTCTTCTACTTCCTAGCTAGCTTCATGTTTTCCCCGATGACAATTCATTTGCTTTTGCTTCTTTTAGGAAGATGTTCTCCCTTTCACTTTACTGTCCTTTCTGCTACGGAGTCTCTGTGGAAAGTCTCAGTCTTTCTGTATATATATGCTTTTGTTCTCTATGATTAAGCATTCTGTTCCAAATATTTTCCCATTAAGTATGCTCAAATTATTTACAACTTCACTAAACGGAAGCAAATGGTTCATGTTGCCATTTCTATTATACTCAACCCTTTTATTTATCTTCCCTTTTGTTTTATTGTTTTTCTCTTTTCATTTTGTCCCCATTCATCATTTTTATTCTAAAGATACTGCTGAAAATTGTATTTTAGTTTTAAAATATTTATAATATCTATTCATGTTACTAACATTTTTTTGTGTGTGCATGCACATGCGTGTGGAGAGATAGAGAGGTGTTGTGCATACTACGAGATCTGCGTGGAATTCAGGAGACAACCTGCTCTCCTTTCCTAAGAAATGGGTCTCAGGGACAAAATTCAGGTAGGTTAGCTTGTGAAGCAAGCACTTTCCCTCATGGGATCAACTTTTCAGGATGCAAATTCATTTCTGTGCGCTCTCTTTTTTTGGCTTTCTTACTTTCACCACATTACTTGTGCAATGATAATCTAGTTTTGTTTCCTACTAACTCACGTACAGCCTCCCAAACCACAATACTTTTCAGACAACATATTTAAAACAATTAAAAATAAATATAATAACCCTAAATGAGAAAATAATACCTTTATGAGTATTTTATGTATATTAACTAATTAATTGGTTTATTGATAAAGGATAACACGAAGCTTCCCCAAGTTTGTCTTGATCTCTTTATTTTCATGTCTAAGCCTGTTGAGCACTAAGATTCCAGGGTGGGCTACCATGTCCAGGTCTACATAGCCATTTTAGAGCAGTGAGCCTCATACATGTTGTAAAAGCAATATAAGCATTATATGACATTAGAATGCTGAACTGAAATACTGAATTTTATGAAAGCATTCCTTTGCAGGTTCAGGGGACTGCATACTGCCTCACATTAGCAAAACTTTGCAGCACACTTGATTAGTGCACACTTTACAGCATACTCTCTTTTCTCATAAGAAATAGAAATTCAAAGATGTTAAGTGCTGACCTAAGGCAATGATTAACTAATGGTATATTTGAGTTTGTTCTTTCAGTGGGATAGAAAGGGACAATGGTAACCAAAGACCATTATTATATTATTTAATTAAAAAAAAGATTGGGTATATGTTAAAGGTTACACATATATACATATATATATGTGTGTGTGTATGTATACATATTACATATGTTTGTATATATATGAATGTAGAATATAAGTAGAATATAAGTAGAAGGTATATATACCTTACCAAATTTACATAAAAACCATTGATATTACTTCAAATATTAAACCTGCTTCTGAAAACGTTAACTTTTTTGAAACAAGACTGCTTAATAAGGTTTATGGCTACTCCATTCATGAAAAGTGCATGAGAAAGTGTTTCAACAT
Organism: Microtus ochrogaster; assembly: GCF_000317375.1. NCBI lineage: Eukaryota > Metazoa > Chordata > Mammalia > Rodentia > Cricetidae > Microtus > Microtus ochrogaster. Next base: position 5,078,082 of record NW_004949123.1, on the reverse strand, counting down.
AGCTTTAGGTTATAGACCTCATCACATTCAAGGTTATTAATGCAATGAGACATGGCAGAGCATGAAATGTACTGTAATCATTTATACTGAGAGTTCAGCACTCATGCACTCCTGTGTGAATTAAAGCATGTAGTGTTCTCCTTAACCAGAGGTTCAAGCAAATGATGTTGATTTGATTGAACAAAAAAAATATGGCTTCATCAAATTTTATTTGTAAAGTGTAAGTCTATAGTGTTCTACTGATGTTGAGGTTTAAATGTTCCAGCTAGATAAATTACACGGTGCTATAATGGACAGCTTCCCAATGACATCAGTTTCCTGATTATATTGAATTATTCTTTTTGAACTATGTTTGAATTCAGAAGGCAGGCATGAATCATGGGAAATTAGAAAATTAACATACAGTCAATACTATGCCCTTTAATTACATTTCCACAAGTTTAAACATACATAAGGATATGAATCTGTTCCTTTGTATGTATTTAGAGACCATATCAACTTCTGGTACTAAATCTTAATAAACCAATACTACTCTCTGTCTTTTTCCTCCCCCATCTTTCACTCTCTCTCACCTTCCTTCTTTTTTTTAAAGATTTTTATTTATTATGTATATAGGTTTCTTCCTTCATATATCCTGCAGTACAGAAGAGGACACCAGATCTTATTACAGATGGTTGTGAGCCACCATGTGGTTGCTGGGAATTGAACTCAGGACCTCTGGAAGAGTAGCCAGTGCTCTATTCCTCTGAGCCATCTCTCCATCCACCTCCCCTTCCTTCTTTGTCCCGGCTGTGGTGTTACATAGCCTCAGCTGTCCTTTGTGTCATTCTCAGATTTTTTCTGTTTCTTTTACTTCTCTGACTTTCCTGCCAATACTTCCTTCCTTGTATGTAAATGTATAAATGCATATTAATACATGTTGTCTTGCATTCTGAATACCACTTTCCACATCCTTTCACAAAATAATCTCAATATAATTCCCTTTTACTAGTGTCACATCCTACCACCACTCCGTTTTTAATGGAAAAAAAAATCAACTGTTTTTTTACTATACCTATTCCTATCTCAAATCTTCATTACCAAACCTTGACTCAAAAGACAAGTTAGGAGTTATGTCTTCATTAATAAGTATGAAGCTATAGATGGCTTAATTATTATGAGTTTTTTTTTGTTGTTGTTGTTATTGGTTTGCCTTTGTTGTTTTTTTCATGAATCTTTTTGGATCCATCTTGTCTCTTACACTTTAGACCATCATTCTTTAATGGTCTCTACTCCCTTGCTTGACATTATATCACATTAATGCATCACTTTAGGTATCTTTTCTTATTTTCTTTCAGCTTTTTTACTTTATCCTCTTTAAAGAACATATTTCCTAAACTTCTATCCTTAATCCTCCTTCCATTCTCCATGCACAGGAACAAGTTATTTAACATAATCTGAATTTTCACTGCTTGTTATCTAAAAATAACTGCAGCTCCTGTCTCTTTGGAGCAATAGCCACAAATATATACTCCTAATGCATGTCATCATCTGAAGGATCCTCAAAGTACGTGGCTTTATTATGAGCTCTTTTGTCAAATATTCATACGTAAGAGTCATCCTTAGCTTTGCCATTTCCTATGTCTTCATCAGTGTACAGAATAAATATGCAATGAGATCACTGTTGTTGAGTTTATATCTGTACTGAGTCCGTATTTTTAACTTTTCTGTATATAGTGATATGATATTTTATTTCAAGACATAGTTTTGCAAGTTTTATTCAATATTTTTAAATATTTTAACATTTTGTTAATCTTACTGCTCTAAATAGGTTCTTTACATGTCATTTTCATTGCAGTTTTCCCTTAGTTCTGGTTTAATTTTTTCATTGACTATATTTTATAGAGTACATATATTTGAGATTGAAACATTGTTTCCTGACTTTATACATTGATATTTGACAATTTTTGTGTGGGTGTGTTCTTCCTTCTGTGAAATTTTATTGCATGTATAAATTTCTATACTCATGATTGAGGTCAAAATGCCAATTTCAAACAGTAGAATTCTTAATATTTCTCTTAATATAATGTAAATGTCATTCCTATGTTTGGTGAATGTATTCTTTTTTTTTTTTTTTTTTTTTTTTT
>NW_004949123.1:5059245-5075856 GCF_000317375.1 Microtus ochrogaster | reverse complement strand
GAACTCACAGAGATCCGCCTGCCTCTGCCTCCCGAGTGCTGGGATTAAAGGCGTGCGCCACCATCGCCCGGCTGGTGAATGCATTCTTTAAAAACAATGGATGATCATGGTGTGTCTTTCTACAAGGCCAGAGTTTATTTTATAATAACAAATTCAAAGTATATGGATATTTAAATTGAACAAATTTGCCATATATTCTTGTTTTCCTTGCTATCTTTCCCTAAGCAAGCACAGATGCTTTTAATCCATTCTTAATTACAGATGCCAGTATCACAAAAATATAAGTTATTCATGTGTTGTTTATCAAGTAACTAAAAGGGGTTAAATCAAGAGGCTTCAGAAGTAAACTGATAGAAATACAAGTCATCTTTATTGAGAGGGCAAGAAACCCAGCTAAACTGGAGAGAAGAAGCAGAGGAAGCAGCAGCAACTCTTAGTATCACTGGTGTGAGAACTGTGCTATAGAGTGTTCCCAGTTTCAGAGGTGAAAGAGAAGGAATGAGTACAGATGAAGAAACAGATGAATAAGTAGACGATATGTTCAGGAGACTGCCAGACAGCATGAACACATGCCATGATAACATGGAAAGAACATAGTCTGAATCCAAGGAACCATTTGAAACTCTCGTCTGTTTTCATTTGATGTACACTAGGTGGCCAGATGACAGGCAATTAGGAGGGGCTACCACTATCACATTGTTGAGTGACCTTCTTTTTAGGTGGCCTAGGTGAGGGATTTCCCACTTTTCTAGGTTTTGTTTATCTGGGAAGTTCTTGAGCCAGGTCTCTCTTGTTTGATTTTAGTTCATCCATCCATGCACACCTAAATGCTTGATTAGTCCTGATAAATTTAGAGTGTGTCACCCTTTCTACTCCCAAGAATAAATCTGTGGATGCATGGGTGACACCATGTTCTATGTACCCATCATGTGCACAGTCATCCTTCTTCTAACTCAAGACTCCCTGAGAAAGGCAAAATTTGAAAATCCCCTGTTTTCCAAACGACAACTATAACTTAAAGTGGACATAGCCTGATCTCAATACCTCCATATTCTCTTTTCTTGTGCCTAATTCCTGCATGTCACTAGTCATTTCCCTCATTATATAATTTTATTTCAAGAAAATTATTCAATTGAATTAACATTCTTTACATTTTGTTCCGCTCACCTTTATTCCCATGAAATTCATCAGGTGTTGTACTTATAGTTTATTTCATTACTCGTAATCTACTCAATGTTTGAAGAAAAACTGTGTAGTCTAAGAAGAAAAGGAATATCAATCATACAAGCAATTTTTCAAGTTTGTGTTAATATATTCAGTGAAGATGTAACTATTGCAGTTAAAATAAGAATTTTACAAAATTAATGATTCTTTACTCCCAAATTTAACTTTGGCCAGATGTAAGCATTAAGGAAAATATCACCTTTCTAATTTCTTTTTATAACTATGGATTTTGAATTTTGGACAGAAATATATTAATTTTAAATTGTTATATACTTAATTAAATATGTACATTTATGTTGCTAAAACTTAGCAGCTTAAAATTAACCCCATTTATTGCCACTCTGATCTCTTGGCCAGAAATCAAGGTGGGTTTGCATGGTTTCTCTGCTCTCAGTGTCAGCAGAGAAAACACAAGGGTTCACTGGTTCTGATCTGATATTAGAATTAATTTCTTACCTTCCTTCGACTACTGGCAAATTGACATATGTGTGATCATAAAATTGAAGCCCTACTTTCTTACTTGGCCCCCCGTTCTGTTAAATGGCCTCCTCTCTCCTCAAAGCAAGCATCGATCTCCCTCTTCAGATCATGTGGCCCCCTTCATTCTCAAAGCAGCATGTGGACAGTGAGCCTTCTGCATGCATTCATCTGCCCTGAGATTCTTGCTACTAAACTAAGAAAATGAGTTTTTTTTTTCCATAGGGCTTAAACTCCACTTCATCTTAGTTCTGTCAACAATAAAATCAAGACAGATCCCTTGTAGTGTAACTATCAACTGCTGTATTAGTAGGTTGGAGACTCTAACAACATATGTTGTGCTATAAGGAATGACTTCATCTTCTGGACATAATGAACTATATCTTACCTTTCCGATGATCAGATTTATTAAGTACAATAATGAAATAGACACAGAAGGAAAACTGTAGGTGACAATCATGCCTGCTACCAGCCTTAAGAAATACCCTTATGAATGCATGTAGGATATGTCTTGAACAACAAAGCTAAGCCTATAGAGAATAAGGCTCATGGATTAGAAAAATTATCAAGTAAAACCCTAAGGGAATTTGACTATATGGCATTTTACTTGTGTTTTAAATAAATAAAGCTTGCCTAGAGATCAGCATTCAAAGCTAGCCCCTGTAGTCAGTCATACAAGCTAGGCAGTGGTGGCACACACCTTTAATCCCAGCAGCCATACTAGTTAGCCATAGATGCCGGGTAGTGGTGTTCATGCCTTCAGTACCAGCACTAGAGAAGAAAATAAAGTGGAAAAAAGACAGGAGCTCTCTTTTCAGTCTGAAGATTTTTGTAGAGGTTGAACAGATAGTTTTGCAGCTTAGAGTACTGCCTGCTCTTCCAAAGGTCTTGAGTTCAATTCCCAGCAACCACATGGTGTCTCATAATCTGTAATGAGACCTGGTAGCATCTTGAGGTAGAGACCTGATCAGTCATCCTCATCAACTTTTATCATGACACCCAATATGGACAGGTACAACAGAACCACCATGTATGGGCTACCCATGCACAAATCAGCATTACCAGGGCATAAGTTTCATTCATTTCAATTTCAAGATTGGCTTCTTTGCTTATTTGATCTTCAGGCAAGCTTTTTTTGTTAGATCATAAACAAAATATCACTATATATAACATATACATATACTGATTTAAAATGTGAAATGTTTTCTATTTTCCAAAATTAAGGAAAAATGACTCTCTAAACTTGTCAGAAATATACTTCTAAAGTGTCAGGGCAGGTAAAAGCTGCTCCTTGCCTGCCACATGGCAGGTGGCCCAGATAGGTGCATACCACTATGATGGACAGGTATGTGGTGGAGAAATGGAAGAGAAGAAGTGGAGCAGTTAGTGAGCTGAGAAAAGAGCAGAACTGAAAATACAACTGTGATGAACAACAGGCTAATATGAGTGGCCTACACTGATACCTGTGGCTATAAAATGTTCAGTCCTGCGCTCCTGCCAAGGACCATGTCTGAATCCTTGGTCCTACCACAGTTGGGGTTTGTGTAGACATCTGTGTCCTGTGTTAGCATGGGAGGCCATACAGATGCCTGTGGTCTGGGTCATGCCACCTGAAGCCATGTTGATTTCCAGGAGGAATACTGCTTCAGAGACAACATGAATCTGAGTACCCTGTGCTTTCTGGTGATGGGGTCCATTTCTGCGGTCATGAGGGTTATCACCACAAGCCATTTAGATGCTCCAGGTCTGAGCTGCCACCTGAGGCAACATTGGTATCCAATGGCCATGCTTCTGCCAGTGCCATACCAATCTGAGTGACCTATGCTGCCATCCAAGACCATGGTGATATCAAGGACTGAGCTGCAGCCAAGGGTCATGTCTGGGTCTGTGGAAGACAATGAGATAAAAAGACACAGTGATTCCAGTTTATATACCATAGTTTTTAGAAAATTTTTTGCTCAAATTAACCATAAATCCTGACTTAAAACAGTTACTTGAGCTTTTAAAGTCATTCTAATATGATCCCTATTCAAATGAAGTAATTCCATGATAGGAGTCAAGGCTTAACATTTACTCTCTCCTCCCCAATTATTTTCAAAGATGAGTTGTAATTTGCTTCATGCCCTTGATTAGTCATCAATGCATGACCAAAGCACAGGCCATCACACAGAAGGAAAACACACTGATGGGTTGAGTAATGGGAATTTAATATGAATAATTGTGGATATAAGTGGTTGATGTGGTGTGGTAGTTTGAATGTAGTCACACACAAACACACACACACACACACACACACACATGATGGAGGAAGGTCATTGGTTAAGTAATAAAGAAACTGCTTGGCCTTATAGGTTAAAACATAGGTAAGAGGAGTAAACAGAACAGAATGCTGGGAGGAAGAGGAAGTGAGCTCAGACTCAACAGCTCTCCTCTCGGGGGCAGACACCTCAGAGAGACGCCTTGCTCCCAGCTCCCAGGCAGACACATGTGATGAAGCTCCGACCCAGGATGGACGTAGGCTAGAATCTTCCCGGTAAGACCGGTGCTCACTAAGACAGGTGCTCACAGATTATTAGAGATGGGTTGATCGGGATATCAGAATTAGCCAGTAAGGGCTAGAGCTAAAGGGCCAAGCAGTGTTTAAATGAATACAATTTGTGTGTTGTTATTTCAGGGCATAAGCTAGCAGGCGGCCCGGGGTTCTGGGGACGCGGCCCTGCTGCTCCTATTACAACACACACACACACACACACACACACACACACACACACACACACACACCCATGAGCTCATATTCTATGAGTGAACCAGCAAGCACTACTCTTCCATGGCTTCTTCTTGAAGTTCCTTCTCTTATTTCCCTAAATGACGGACTGAATACCGTAAACTGGAACAAACCCTCTCCTTCTCGAAGTTGCTTTTGTGATAGTGCTTTATCACAGAAACAGATGGAAATTCAGAATAACTATCAAAGGGACTGGTTTAGTAAATTGTAGAAAATCAGTAATGGTCTCAGTAACAACCATGGAAGACAAAATGCCAGACCCACAGGAAGTTTGGTCTTTCCACATCAGGGTCTGAAGTCAACACTAGAAACAGTACAATCTCCTGAATACCTCATAACCATCAGTGGTGTTAGGAAGAGTTAGCTTAGAAGAACCACAAAGTATTTGACTGTACGTTTGAAGATAATTTTGTATGTGTGTTTGTGTGTGTGTGTGTGTGTGTGTGTGTGTGTGTGTAAGGGGAATAAAGATGCAGAAAAAGATACAGAGAGGAACAGAGAAAGTCAGAGACAGAGAAAGACAAGGTGGAACACAGATGTCCACACAGGCCACAAAGGGTCATGAGGTACTCTGCATACCATCTGGCCTGAGGTGGAGTTGCCTGATTTTCATGCCAGAAGCCAAACTCTAGTTCTTTGCCTTCGCAAGAAACTGCTTAGGAATCTCTACCGACCTTTAACAGAAAATATTGAACTTCGCTAACAATGGTGAATGATGAACATACAAAACATATTTGCATTTTAACAACAGAAATCAGAAGAAATGCAACTCACTGTATTTAAGATTCACATTTTTCTGTGTTCAAAATGAGACATGAAGTTTAACTCCCAATAAAATGATTTTCAGCTAGCAGAAATCCTTGCTAAGTGTGATTTGACCCTAAAATAAAATGGTGCAGGTTATGGTCTTCACGTAAGCGAGTGGATTGGAGACTGAGGGGAAATGGCATGGGCTTATGGGTATTTGTTTCTGGATCTGTGTGCTTTTGAACAGAAAACAGTTTTTGCCTCAGTTTCCTTATCTACAAGATGAAAGCCTGGCCATAATTGGTTCTAGGGTGCTTTGGTTCTACCTGTCGTGGGACATTCCTACACTGTGTGAAAATGTACAACTGTGATTGGTTTAATAAAAAGATGAACAGTCAAAAGCTAGGCAGGAGATATAACTGGGACTTCCGGGTAGAGGAAGAAAGTAGGAGGAGATCAGGGAACAGCATGAGCAGGATGCCCAGGAAGAGAGTTCACAGCCACCAGACACGTGACAGAATTTAGATTAATATAAATGGGTTAATTTAAAGTATAAGAGCTAGGTAGAAACAAGCCTAAGCGATAGTCCAAGCTTTCTTAATAAATAATAAGCCCATGTCAATTTTTTGAGCTGGTGACCCAAAGAAAAATCAGTCTAAATCTTCCTTCTAATTAGTGAAGAGTTTGAATTTAGATACGACTCAGTGTGTGCATAGACCATGATTTGTCATTCTAAATGTTAATGTTCTAGCGAACAAAATGGGGAATGACCAGTTCCTTTAAAGGCTATGGCACTACCACACTTATAAAAATAGGTGGAATTACAGTATCATTTAAAAAAAATTTAGCTAGTGGATATCCATCCATTGAGTGTCTTCAAAATAATTGTTTTTAAATAGTCTACTTTTGAAAATCAGTAAGACTGTTAGGAGAGTTAAAAAAGATGATACCTATGAAGTGATCTTTTTAAGTAAGGAAATATACTTGTTTTGAATTGAAGATTATTAAGCTTTTGAAACAATAGGCTTTACATGTTTGTTTTAAGTTTAGTCCTATCACTTCCTGGTTACCCAGAACATGTGATAATTTTTTCAGGAAAGTTTTTAAATAACCCAGGGTAACAATTTGACTCAAAACAAATATTCTTATCATTTCATTCAGCGACAAAGATTTATTTGATAACCTCTCATGAATTGTAATCATGTGCATTACAATAGTAGGATATATCATCTCAGAAACAACAAGCAAAACTGCAGGGAGATGGAAGATTAACCAGACTTCATAGTAAAAATAATGATCCCTTGGCTATAAATTTAAAAGTTACTACACTAGGCTTGGATAAAGAGTATTCAAGGAAGAGTAGAGACAGGTGAAAATGCTGTGGCCAGAAGAAAGATAATTAAAAGGGCAAGGCAAACCAGTGAAAACATCTGAAAGTCAATTTCAGCCCAAGTTAAGTGTGAATCTAATGGAATAAATGTGAAATAAAATCCATATTAAAAGATATCAAACTCCCAAACTCAAGGTCATGAAAATAAGTGAAATATTAGAGAAAATTTCTGTGACGAAAGTAGAAATAAGTTAAATAGAATGATGCTCTAGAGATGACAAATTAATGTCAATGTTGTTTCTTCTCTAAATTAAATGTGTGCACCATTACAATTTCCTTCCCAAGATACTGTGTTTCTAGCATGTACTTTTTGTATTGTTGTATCACAATATCCAACAAACAGCAAATTAAAAAGAAACAATCTCTCTGAGTCAAACTGTACTTTCAAATCCCCGTTTCTGATGTCCACATGTATCTAATTTTGTTGAAGGTACCAGAGATTCTGGTTAGATTTCATAGGAAGTTTGTATTCTTCATTCTTTCTTGAACTCGGTGAAATTCTACTGCAGTAGGAATCTCTTTGAAGTCGGGTTGATATGCCAATGTCGAATCAAATTTTATGAACTTCAAAGCCTGCTCTGTTGTACAGGATATCCTGGTGAGGCTAGATATTGCAAAGAGAAATGAGAATACTTCCTGAACATTTTAACTAACTTGGACCTAAAACACTATGCAAACTTTCTCCTTTGTGAAGAATCACTGTATTTTTATATATTTGGAATATTGTATATTTTGTTATTATTCTTTTATTTCAAATTTTTGATGTAAAAAAATTATGCTGTAGAATCTGTTCAGCTTATTTTATCTGGGATTTTACTTTGTTTTCTTCCTGAAAGAAGTATTTGTAAGAACTCTGAATTCTCATGAATGTTTTATCTATGTGTCCTTGGATAAATTATATTCAAAGATAGAAATCACAAGAAAAATCTACATTACAAAACTTTTAAGAAGGAAGAGCACAGTGTCTGTGTCCTTAAAATTTATTTGAAGTTAATTTAGAGCATTCAGTTAAGGTTAATTTCTTTCTTGTTTCTTTATAAATGGCTGGGAACTATTCACCCAGTTAATGATCAGCTTAAGTTATTTTGATTGATTACCTGCATTGTGGAGGATATAAAGGATTGTGTTTAAAATGAAGAGGTATCCTATTAGAAAGCTATATTATAATACTCTTCAAATAAATCGAAAACTTTATAAAAACACAACAGTCCTTGTAAATTATTTTGTATTTACATGATTATAAAAAAGATTAATTAAATAAAGGTGCTCATTTTTTTAAAATTAATATTGAGAATAAGATATATCCTAGGGCAAAAGAAATAAAACAAATATGCCTGTGCTTATGAAACTCCCTTTTATAGGATGGAAAGAACCATTAAAAGCATAACAGAGAAGTAAAATAAATAATAACAGTAAGGAACAGTAATCGTATCCAAAAAAGGCGAGTTACAAAACCAGATTGGCAGGGTCAACGAAGATTGTTCATGAATTGTATGCAAATTTTGTAAGAATCACAAGCGGTAAGCCTTGATGACTTAGGAGTCAAGACTCGAAGGGAACAGAATATGTGCTGGGGAAAGTCAAAATGATGAAGATAGAAGTGTCCTATGATGCAAACCATGCAGGGAGAGAATTAGGGATTAGAAGAGAGTAGAGGAAGCATATTATGCAGGGAACTAATGATACTTTAGAAATCAAATAATGTGCAGTCAATCTTAAAGGGGAAAACTGAATGATTTTGAAATGTGATGTTATAGTTGATTTGTTGAGACAAAGCTGTTGTACTTGTAAATGAAAGAGATAGCAGGGCACCAGTAGACCACTATTCACACAGTGGTAGAAAAACTATCACACCCAGAAATCTCTTACTCACACATGGTATGGGGGTAAGAGATGAATGGAGGGATTATGGATGACTCAGAAGATTTGTTTTTAAGTGGCAAAAAACAGTGGAACTGTTATCAAGATTGTAGGGGAATAAATCCATGAGGAACACGTAGTTTGTTGCTGTTGCTTTGTTAGTGGGGTAAACAAATTCAATTTGAAGAAATAACCTTATCTTTATGACACAATCTCCTCTTCATATGTATTTCAAAAATAACACTATTTTAATAAAGTTAAAGTATTTAAGGACTACTCTAGGGAGACACACTTCCCACTTTATGTTACATCAGTTTCAAACCTCATAATTTTAGCAAATCTTCCATAATGATTTTGGGGACCTATCCCTGTTGCTTTTACCAAATATAAATTATATTTTTTTCTATTGCCTATTGAGTAAAAGCACAAATCACAGATACAATGGATATGTTACACTTTTATTTTTTTAATGTTGACAGGTTTTTGTTTTTTTTTTTAGGAAATGGATAAACTTTAGAGTAAGATACAAATATATTTTGAAGAAGTGATTATTTTTTCCAGAAAGAAGCATTTTAACAAGTCATTTTATTATAAAAGTATCTTTCAGAAGGGATTGGGTAGAACGACTGAAACAAACTCCAAAAACTAATTACTTTTATGGTCAATCAAAAAGAAATAAAAATGTTAAATTTTTTCAAATGTAATTCATGCCATAGTAAGTATAGGAGTGATTAAACTTATTTTTAGAGCTAAAATATTTTTATCTGACTTAAATAATCAATGTACTCAGATATCCTAGCTTTATTTATCTCTTTTAAAAAAGTGATAAACTTCATCTTCCATACATGTTGAATTGCTTAATCCAGAATGTCACCCAAAGACAAATGTGTTGTTGGCACTGGGAGACAGTTAGAACTTTTAGGAGGTTGGGCTTGGAAAGGTAGTTAGATCATTGCAGATGCATCCTGAAAATGGGCATTACCTGCAGATGGTATGCCTGAGCTCTGAAATCTGTTCTGGTCAGCCCTCTCCTGACTCCTGTTTTGGTTTCTAGACATAATGAGAGTAGCAGCTTTGATCAAACAGGTCTTAATACCAGAATGCTCTACCTGCCACTGGTCCCAAAGTGTTAGAAACAAGTCACCATTGAATGAGGCCTCCCAAGCAGAGAGTCCTAAATAAACATTACCCTTTTTTATGCTTGTTATATTGGGGATTTTCACAGGAGTCAAAAGCTGAATTACATTTGATATGCAAACAATGTTAATAAAACTGTACACAGTCATGTATAAGATATATATGCATGCATTTACATACACGTGGATGAATATAATTTAAAATGTTCAATTTCTTTTTGCCATCTATCATCATCACACTTCCTGGGAGTTTAAGAAATTTGTACTGAATTTTCTGAAGAATCAATATGACTTTCAGAATCATAGCTAATTCCCAATCTGGCAATGGAATGCAAGTAGAGTGTTCTATTAGCCAAAGGAATCAATGCGTTACCCAACAAATCTGAAGAATAAACAGTCTTTAACTGACTACCTTTAAGTGACTATTTTATGTTATTTTTCTACAGTAATTTTTAAATAATTTGCAGAAAAATTAGCATAACATGATTTGAAGAAGAATCTTCTTTTCTCCTGCTATAATTTCATTCAAGACTAATTTTAAAGCCTTTGGGAAATAATATAATTATAAAAAATACGAGAAACTCACACAAGTTGTTCAGACAGTTCTCAAATTTCAACTGTAGTTGTTATTTTAATTATGTTTAATATCTCTATTTCACTATAGAAAGCTCAACAGGCCCCAGCCTACCCAGAGGACTATATGTCTGGATAAAAATGAGATAAATCAGGAAATGACAGATACAAAAAAGTCACTTCATTCAAATAGTATAAATGATAATATAGTAAAAGAACCTGTATCATATAAAGAAAATGACTTGGTGTTTCTATGCCTAGAATCATATCAGTTTGTTCATTGTAACTGTTCACATTAATTAAGTAGCATATTCTGAATCTCCCCTCAGAATATTCATCATCCACAGTGCCAGACAGGATCAGTATACAAAAGACTGGCGGCCAACCTGCAAGGATGGTGTGGTGCACTTCACAGACCGCTAACAGCTGTCATTATTCAATATTACTAAACATGTATTGTTATTTTTGTGGTTTGGAAAATTCACAAAGGCAGTCTTGGCTCTTAAAACAGCCCATGCTGAGTAAACTAATTGGAAGATGATTCATGCTGTCGCTCCAGTGACATATACATAACTCTCTGTGTAAACATTGAGCTGTTTCAGGCAGCCATTGACATTGCTATTTTGCCAGAAGAAATTACTGCAGGGGACAACGGAGACACACAGTCTATCTACTCTCACCAGGCACACACACACACACACACACACACACACACACACACACACACACAAAGGCCTTCTAGGTAGTGGTTTCAGTTCAGTACATTCATTACCTTTTAATTGTTTCTTAATTGCATTGTGACCTCTCACACAAGAAGCTAAATGTATGTGACTGAGACCAGCATGGAGTTGGCATGAGTACAGTGTAAAACCTTTTTCTCAGTTGGCATATATAGAAAAAAAAGTATATATACATATATGTGTGTGTCTGTGTGAAAATACCTCAATACTACAAATAAGTTTATTTCACCCAGCTATTTATCATGATGTACAGCATTAAATACAGCTCATATGAAAATTTTAAATACCAAAGCATTCAATAAATGCACTTCCAGGGTCAGATATTAAAAATGTTTGAGAAAAAAAGAAGAAACAATTTCGAAATTAAGCCTTTTATTTAAGTATCCTTGCTATGGAGAATAATTCTAAGATGAAAGATAAGTGCGCGTATTTTAGGTCCGTGCAGAGTAAGCACACTGCCATAAAAAATAAACTACCATGCCAAGCACTGCGAGAACTGAGATATAAACCTGGTGCTTTCTTGGAAGATTTACTCAAAGCTGTTTCTCCATCGCTCATAGACTGCACACACATCATCCAACTTTCAAAAAAAGTGCAATTGGAAAGCTCATGTGTCTGGCCCTCCAAAGAAAATTGCCATAATTCAGAACCCTAAGTAAAGTTCTCAGCTCACCTCACCTATCTACATTTCTTTCTTATACCTCTTTTCATAGTGCAGTAAAACAAAGGAAAAAATGTCAACAGGGAGAAAATTAACTCATTCTCTTCTTTCAATTCTTAAGTCAGTTTTTTTTTATTACCAATTAAAGTTGTTTTCAGAAAAGAAATTAGAATCAGCAAGAAATGTAGCTCCTTTTGAAGCAGGTAAAATACCAGTCTTGTCTCAGCATAAAGGCCAGCAGGTCGTCAGTGGTACTGACCTGGGCCAGATAGAAGGTTATCAGTATCAGGTTCTACCTTTGATGTGATATTCAGGTGTGTAAGTGCAATGCTCATGTTCATTCAGTTTTGATGGATGTAGTCATTCAGAGTTATAGAAGACCAGTAGGAGCAGGAAATAGTGTGCTTGGATACAAATAAAGGAGCCAGCAAAAGGAATTATAATTTCTCTATTTGTTGCTAGTATTGTGATTCATTAGACAACCTTTAAGATCAGGAATAAGCAAATATTTAGGGGGGGGAAATTTAACTCTACAGATGTATTGTGGTAACAGAATTTTAAAGTAATGTTCTTAAATAAGGAAGGCATGTTGGAATCCAATACACACAGACACACACACACACACACACACACACACACACACACACAGTGATCATTTGATACTTCAGAACATGAGCAATCCATCAAGTGGAAAGTGGGAATAGGTAACATGATAAAAAAAAATGGTAGAAGAGAGAGGGAGTCCCTTGATTCAGAAGAGAAAAACATGGAGTTAAGAATTTGTCTCTGAAATGAAACACACAGGGATTGGAAAGGTAAAAACAATTTTGCAGTGAAAATAATGTGTAATGTCAATAGATGGTGAAAGTTGATATTATAAGAGAATGAGAAGGAAAATGATGGGGAGTTGTCAAAGGTTGGAACATATGAAAATAAGAGTGTCAAATGGAGAGTAATTGTGTATGCCGCATCTAGATGATGGCCATGGAAGAGAATGACTAGAGGGGTCCTTGGCCAAAAATAGTTGTAGAAAATGGAGTATGTAAAAAGAAGACCAGGTTCTGTTAAAGTGGCCTGAAGAATTACCTAGAATTTTACCGGTGATAAATGTCAACAAATGTAACAATGAGCCTCAAGTGGACAGGGTAAACATCATAGTGGGCTCTCAAATTGATAGTTCCAAAATCATAGCTAAAGGGACAGGCCAGGGAATGAAACCCAGTGGGACAAAAAAGAAAACCAATAGTGAGGAATATGTGACAGGAATTTGTAAATATGCAAAAGGAACTGGTAAGAGTGGGAGGAAAATTAATCATATTGTATGGAGAATAACCAGAACACATCTCATAGGTATTTAATTGCCAAATAATAACAATTAATATGAAAAGTCATTTATAAAACCCACAGAGTTTTGTATACTACTTAACCCTTATATTTTTATTCCTTAAATAATAATGATATATGATAGCCAAATAAATAAATAACAATAATGTTTCCCTTGGGTAAATGGCTCCATAAGAATATTATAATAATATATGTGATCAGCATGTGTTATCCTTTCCACATATGATCATAACCATTTGATTGTTGGCTTTTTCTTTCTCTGACAAAATAAACAAGGAAAACAAGTTAGGGAAAGAAAAACTAATTTGGCTCATGATTTTAGAATCTTTGGTCCAAGGCCACCTGACTCTACCACATCAGTATGTATATGACAAAGTATCATTAAACTGAACTCATGGGCAGAAAAGGCTCTTTAGAAATGTATCTCATTTTTCAAATCTGCTATCTTCCTTCCAGCTGTAAGCTTACATAACTGCTACATCTCAAAATTTATAACAACTGAAGTTTAACCAACATTCTTCTTGGCACAGATAATACTCAAAGCAATATGAAACCCCTTGGAATTTACCCTACAAATATAGCCAGTTCCTTTTTGGTTGTTTGAGACAAGTTTTCTCTATGTAGCTCTGGCTGTCATGGAACTATACCAGGTTGGCCTCTATCTCACAGAGACCTGCCTGCTGCTGCCTCCAAAGTGCTGAGATTAAATTCATGCACCACCATCATCCACCTGCAAATAGTTAGTTTATAAGAATCAGTGGAAAACTTCAGTAAGAATTCAAGAGAATCAAATATCCAAACTATAAACAAATATTAGATTGCATTTTACCCTAGGAGTTCAGCAGTTTGCAAAATAAAAACTTCAATTTGTAGGTAATAATGAGAGTTTTATCGTCTACCCTTGTTTTTCTTGCCCCATAAATCTAACTAGTCAAATGCTTGTGTGTCTCCTTCCAAGGCTTGAAAAATCAGACAAAAATCTGCACTTCAGAATTCCAGGAGAGTTCCTATTTTAGAGAGGGAACTAAATGATTTACAAGCTTGACTCAAAAGAAAATACTTCATTAATACCACATATATCTATTTAAGAGCACTAAAATAGTTTTATAAGAAACATAAATTGACTGAAGCAAGGACCGCGGCTGTACAGAGAGGACCAAGAGGTGAGTGATCTCCCACCAGCTAAGCAACCTACTCTCTAGTCCCTCGGTACAGAGAAAAACCCCAGACCCCTCTTCAGCCTGCATCAGCTTCACTAGCCAGCTAGCAAACAAGCCTCCTGCAGGTAGTCTTCTCGAACACCCCTGCCCCATCAATCAGATCCTGTAAACTACAAGGCCCACTTTGCCCCCAAAGCCACCTATCCCCCTAGACCTCAGAGGAACTCTGAAGCACAGGCGGCAACTGCACAGAGAGAGCTAAGAGGTTAGTCATCAGCCACCAAGCTGGAAGCTCTACTCCCCAGGCTGTCAGTATTTTCTAACCCTTACATCTTAAGTTAACCTCTTTCTACTAATCTGTGAATCACCAAGAGGTCATGGCCTACCAGCAAAGTTTCAGCACATCTGTTTCCAGGAGCAGCTACATGGCTTCTCCCTGACTCCACCTGCAGACTCTATCTTCTTTCTGTTTCCCCAGATCAAAGCCCTCATCCCTGCAGTGGAACACTCATGGCAACCTCAAATTTCCCTGTCCCCTTCCCATCTATTTTGGATCTCACAGATCTTCTTAAATTTGCTTAGTGTTTTGCTGTAGATTCCAATCCCAGCAAATACATCATCCTAAGCCAAAGGCCTCTCTTCCCAGGGCAAAAAGTAGGCTAAAGGTGGATCCACACCTCTCCTACTACTTCAGAGATCCAACATACCCCACCCCTAAGTCCCATCCCTAGATCTGTACCAGAAAATCTGTTTGGGTCTTCCTTCAGTCTCTGACACCATCCTCAATGGTTCACAAAAATCTTCTGCCCTAATTTTCTGTCCATCACTCAACCCATCCCTATATTCCAGCCTCCAACAACATCAGGCTTTCACTGGAAACACAGCAGCTAAATGGAACAGTAAAACAGCTCACAGAAGGCCCTCATCTGTCTCTGCTCTCCTTCAAATTCACTCCTATAGTCTAGTCTAGGGCACTGTAACAGAGCAACAGCTGCAGTCTTTCTTCCCCTACCCACCCACAAATCCATACCCCCACCATCTCCTCTTAAACTCCCTACACCTGTTCAGTAACTATATTCCAGATCTTAACTCTAGCAGACACCCCTTGTTTAACCGCAGGCTACATGTGCTAAAAGCTCAAGGAGGCTTCCTGTACACCTTTTCTTCTCTTTTTACTACCCCAAATCCATTCCTACTGTTGCATCTCCAAATCTGCAACAGAGCATCTTTGCCAACCTTCCCTGTCCCCTATTATCATCTCCTGTGGATCCTATAGTTATTTCTACCCCTACATGTTGCTTTGTTCCAAAATTCAACCCCAGCAGGCATTTCCGCTCACCCAAGCATTGTCTTCCCAGAGCAACATCCAGACTATAGGAGCCCACACAATATTTCTGCTGATCCTTAAATCCAATCCCACCAGTCTCATGCCCAGCTTTGTACCAGGAAACCTGTTGTGGTCTTCCCTTCCTATTTGATCCACTTTCTCTTCTACCTTTTCTCCTCCCAACTCATTTCAAGATCTTAGCCTCAATAACAGCTGGCTTTCCCTGTGAACACACCAGCCAAGGAGTATAGGAAAACAGGCAAGACATAGCCACCACACTTCTCAAAATTCAGAGAGGAAACAGAAACCAAGGAACACAGCACCCATCAAACTAAGACAAAGGCAAAAATCAGCATTTAGGCCTAGAATCATCCTGAATGCAGATGCTCAGAGACCAGCAAATAAATAAATAAACAAATAAAAGTAAACATAACCAAGTGTTTAGTTTTCTGGGACCCCTAATAGTGGCAGTAGGGGTGTCTCTGACTCTTTCATCTACTCATAGAAATTGTTTCCTCCTACTGGGTTGTATTACCCAGTTTTGATATGAGGATTTGTGCTTAGTTTTATTGTATTTTGCTATGGCCTGTTCAGCCAATATTCGTGAGAGACCTGTTCTTTTCTCAAGGGAAATGGAGGAGGACCGGATGTAAGGGAGAGGGAAAGTTGGGCAGAAAGGGAATGGGAGTAAAGGAGGAAGAGGAAACTGCTGTGGGATCCCTATTATGAAGAGCTGCTAACAGGAAGTAGAAGCAGCCCAAGAGAAAAAGGGGTGCTGCAGTTAATATAGCTGGAAGGATTTGGAGATCTGAAGATCATTTTGACATCAGACATGGAGATACAGAGTGTAGAGTTTGCCCAGGTAATTTTTGTTCTTACTTTGGTCCAGTATTCCCTCCCTATTCTTGCTTTCCTACTTTGTGGAATGATGATGTGGATCCTGGGCCATTATATGTTAGAAGTCTATGATCTGCTTCTTGATTTTGCTTTTACAGAAAAATACAATTAAGAGAATGTATGCATCTCAGAGAAGACATTGAACTTCACTTTTTAAATAAATTTGAGATTTTTATAGACTATGGGAACTTTTAAGATGAGGGCTGCTGAGAAGCCAAGGACAATGGCACTGGGTTTTGATCCTACTTCTTGTTCTGGCTTTGTGGGGGCCTAGCCAGTTTGGATGTTCA